>NW_019721526.1:817953-832907 GCF_002891405.2 Cryptotermes secundus
CCCCCCCCCCAAGGATAGAAACAGATCCTGTTTTCAAAACGTTTCTTCTTATTTCCACAATGGAAAAAGTCCAAAAGCCCAGTAATTCTTAGGTGTTTCCATGTCTGACAACTAGACTGGTGCCAAGTGAGGGGCAAAATCCTGAGACTGATGTTGAGTATTTCAAAGATTTACAAAATGAAGGATTATCTGAAATTAGAAGAATCTTAATGTCAAAAGCAAAATAATTTGCTAGAAACAGCAGTATATCTTTCAAGGCTAGTCATGGATGGTGTGAAAAGTTTATGAAGACAGAAAACTTATCACTGTGATGAAGGATGATAATAGCCGAGAACTTCTTTCAGAATTTGAAACCGACTTAATTTCAATGTTTTGTTATTGACTACGCCAAAGGAATAAGTATTCTTGAAGTGAAATCAGCAATGCAGATAAAACTGATGTTTGACATGGCTTGCAATTATGCAGTAAAATTCAAAAGAGAAAAAACAAGTGGCAATTAAAACGACAGGTTACAAAAAGTTATGTAACTAACGATTTTTCTTCCTGATTTTGAAGCAGAAGCATTTAAAGCAACAGGCCAATTTATGCTCAATTTGAACATATTCGTATAACCAAGGAATTTGGTGAAAAGCATAACTGTGGAAATTTTAAGATTCTTTTTATGGTAGTTTTGGGGCCAATAAAAACATCCATATGCCCAAGGAAATCATACATCCAAGGAATGTAAAATCCAGTGTTCACAATGCAAAAGTAAAATTTGTGTCATGTTATCTATGGCAGAAAAAAATCTTACTACTTTAAAACCTCACAGATAAAAAAAAAGTTACCTGCACTAGGCAGCGCCTGCAGAGCCCAGACTTCACCAAAGACTTAGCAACCCACCGAGCAGCATATGCAGCAGATCGATCCACTTTGGTGAAGTCCTTGCCAGAGAAAGCTCCACCGCCATGTGCACCCCAGCCTCCATATGTATCTACAATGATCTTGCGTCCAGTCAGTCCAGCATCACTCTAAAACAAAATTCCACGTGCACGAGAATCAATCTCTGAGGTTCTATATCATCATAATCATTCAAGAGCAGGAAATATATATGGACATCACTGAAATAGTCACTTGGCAGCAACCTAAACACAGTAATGTCTAATGGGGACAGAATTTCAAACATGCACCTCCATAATTAGGTCCAGTGACACTGTTCAACTTAAGACCACACAGGAAGCTCGGGTGAAGAGGAAACTGAAGATGAGAATGGCACTTCTGTAAACTAGGATTTAACTAGATTCTAAAGGGTTCTGATGATGGTGTATATCACACAGAATTATTGGGTTTTTGGACCTTATCCATCATCCCCTATCCTAGAAAACAGGTTTCGGAAAGAGTGATTGAGATTAGCTCTTTCTAATGGGCTTAACTGAGCAGGTGTCTTCCCACCCTCACCTGAGGACAGAAACAGATCCAGTTTCTGAAATGTCATGTTTTCTACTTTCTAGAATACTGGACAATGGAAGAAGTCCAAAAACCCAGTAATTCTGTAGGATTTAACTAGCCAAGTGACAATAAAACAAGCTATTGGATTGAAGAGGACTTCCTTTGATGTAATTTCTTAGTTAAAATCTGGAAAGAGTAAGCTCCCAAACTCTTGAAATCCTCTTAGAAAAGGGTAGGAAGGGGGTATGTCAAAGGACACCTGAGGATAACTTCGAAAGCAAAACAGCAAGTACACATGGTGGAAAAGATACAGGGAAAACAATTGCAGTGTGCAGCTAGTAACAATCACTCATTATAACAAAGATGCCAGAAAAATGTCCTTGTTCCAACTTATGGCTTTCTGTCCCTCATTTATTAGTTCACCACAGATTCATTAAGAAATTATGTTCTGTGGATGTGGTTACTTAACATCAAGAAACCGATAATTCCAATGGTTTGTCACTATAATGAAGTCCTTGCTGTAGACCATACTTGCTCAATCATGGTTTCACCATCATTAATCTATATAACCATATCATATGACAATAATCATAATAGGGGGGGGGGAAGTAAAGGTATCCCTGTAACAGGCCTTGGGGGCCCACATTTTCTAGACAATCAGCTCATAGATGGCTGTAAGATTTTCAGCCCTATGCGCCAACCGCCCTTCAACCCCAACAATATTCCAGGTACTCATTTCTGTTAAGAGGCTGAGTCGACCCCAGGGCCGTAGTGCAGCTGGAAGGATTAGGTAAATTGAAAAAAATCCAATGACCTCATCGGGATTCAATCCCGCAATCTTCCGGCTTGTAGCAGAGTGCCTTAACCAACTACGCCATAGCGCGCCTCCAATAAAAATATAGATGCTATATATAAACATAGGACCAATATTAATACTGAACCTGGAGAAAACAAAGTTTATAAGATCACAGTGTGTTACACAAGGATGCCACTCACCTACATTATTTAATTACTGCATCAAAAGTAACTAAAAACAAATTACAGTAGAACTTGGTTATAACGTCATCAAAGGGACCTAAAAATAGTGTCGTTATAAACGAATGTCGTCGTAACCGAAATGGGTACTTCCACAGTAGCCTTATGTTAGTCACGTAAAAATCTACCAAAAACAGAGTTAAAATGTTGCATTTTTTAGTGAAATATGTAGTTAAGTACAGACTAACGTAACATTAACGTGGAATTGCCCAAATGTGTAATATCAAAGACACACTACAGCGCTTTTCACTAACAATACACACAATATTTCACGAATCACTTTAACTTTCTCTTCAATGCTTAAAACTTTCCTTTTCATTGCCATGTTTTCGCTACTGCACTTCTCTGGGTTTAGGCAGGAACACTATAGGGTAAGTAGACAATGTGAGGTCCTGTTAGATGAGATTCTAGGAAAGGAATGCAGTCAACAACCTGCCGCGTCCTCTTGCACTATTCACGCAGTCCCACCCCACACCCTTGTTTTCACATAAAACCCATATATTCATATTCTTCCAGGACAGTCATGTCAGCAAGTAGAGAAAGTGAGGGTGGGCAGATACATCTAACTTTCCCACGATATCAGAGAAATTCAGGAATGAAAATGACGTTACATACGAGGTTGATGCATTTGTGCATGTCGTACTAAGCAAGGTATAAAAACAGTTGCTTTATGAGGAATTAGTCCGTACCATTGAATATTTGACGCAATAGACAAGGTGTCGCAGAAACCGATGTTGCTATAACCAAGTTTTACTGTATATTAACAATACACCCTTAAACACTAATATCTGGAGCCAATAATAAAGCAAAATTTGCTTGCTCAGAATAATGAGCTCTGTATGAAGTAAACAGTAATGCAACTTCAAAATTTCCACAAATACAACTGATGCCTTTGCATTCAGAGGAACTGTAAGAATTGAAATAACAATACCAACCAACATCATACCAGAATAGGTTAACTTATTCAACTACTTTGGCTACAAATATTCATAAGCACAGTATATGCTAATGATGCTGATACTAAGCTTTATAAGATTCAAAAACTTACAGCAATAATGAACAGAAATCTTACTTCCACAAGAATTGCTGTGACAAACAAGCAACCAAATTTAAAGTGACTGTAAAAGACAGTGCTGGAATTGGTCATATGGTCTAAGCTGTGACGATGATGAGATCTAACTGATGACTTCAACTTACAACAAAACCTTAAAAGAAATGCAAACCAAACTAAGCTGTGAAGTACAAATTGGGAAGACGACATACTGACAGTAAATACGCATACAACATAAAAGGACAAAGGGCCAAAACAGCAACCACTTACCTGTGGTCCTCCAACAACAAAGAGCCCACAAGGGTTAATATGAAAGGTCGTTCCATCATCCAAATACTTCTCTGGTATCACCACTCTAATCACTTTGGTCATCACATCTGCACGGAGTTCCTCAAGGCTGATTTTCTCTGAATGCTGAACAGAGACTACCACAGTGTGCACACGCAAAGGAATGCAGGCCCCATGATACATACAGTATTCGCATGTCACCTGTAATAATGTAAAATGATTGCATTCATTCTACTAATTCATGAAGAACTAGGATATGAAATTAAAGTTCTTCATTCCAGCAATTAGCTCCTAACTACATGAATGATTTTAGATACGAAGCATTGTGTGGAAAATATGTAGACCACATTATATACCTTCTCACCATTTGCACAACCACCAGGTTATTATCATTATCACTTCACATCAAGTGATTTGTCAATGTTCTGGGAACAGAATATTACCTTCGTACACTCATTTTCAGTTATTTCCACCCAAAGCAGAATCACTATCTGCAAGCATCATCAAACCTTTCATATTTAGCCTCCTTTCCTTATTTTGAAAAAATAAAGACAGACATATGAGATTACCTTGCTGCCTGTGTATGCCCCACCACAAAAAAAAAATTAAATGCATGAACCAAGCTTTATGAAACTGGGTATGCATATCAAAGCACCCGAGCCCATCTCAACATCAATTCACAATCACAAATACCAACATTAGTCATTCAAATCCCTAAGACAAGGCCTTAACATTGCCTGGATGCCTGTACCAATCTTCCCGAAAGACAGCCACTGCCAGCGAACTGCTCTGAAACATCAGTTTCTTGGCAATGTCCACAAAAATAACGCCCATTGCTAGGTAGCAGATTATTAAGAATGCAACAGTTGAACTACAATAATGGATGAGAGATTTTCTGTGGTCTGTGCCAACAGGTCATAAGCGAGATGAAGAAAGATTAGCGCTTAGTCAATTGATAGGCAGTGACGAGAAGACCATGAGGCTTGCATGAAATGACCGCAAGTTAGTTGCAAGAGTGCTCAGTTGAAAGTCCGGGCTGTGAAGGGAAGACATCATGTGTAATTCAGTGAGCCTTAATAGTTCCTGTGTTACAATCCACTGCCAGGAAACGGCTAGCCGAGACTGTTAACAGACTGAGGACACATGTATCAGTGATCTGAAAGTGTAGTCATGAGTCATAAGTCTATAACTGATCAATAAATCAAGTCACCAACCCAAAACCCATCTATAGTCATTCATACACATTAAACATCATGCCACTCAAGGCCATTTCAACAGCATACTTCAGGAATCCCCCTCATCAGTAGTATTAACACCACCTCTCAAACTGTTGAGGTAATACCATTAATATTACTTGAATTCCTGAATTGTCATGAAACTTGGTACATATGTGTCATGCCATCTGAGGTCATTTTAACGGCATGCATCATAAATACTTCCTATTAGCATCAATACTACAGCTCTCAGACTGTTGAGGCAATAACCTTAATATTACCTAAATGCACAACTCAACCTTCAAATTTTGTACATATATCATGTATCTCAAAGGTGCATTTAATAGGTCACTCCCATCAGAAATAAGAGCACTGCAGCCTACCAAACTGCACTGTTGTACTGGTTTCATTATGCATACAAGATATACTAAAGTTTTCTTTAGTCTTATCACATCAGATACTCAAGTTACAGTGAAAGAATACGTGGTTAGTTCTTCCTAGACCTTGTTAATATTTCTCTTCCTATATGTTAAGATGAGAAATATTAGGAATTGTATTTGCGAGTGCATAAGCTGCACACAGACTTTTTGGTCAAGAATGTGGAATACAAAAATCTCATATACGCTGCACTAGATTTTACGTGAAATTGCAACTGCATTCATGGAACTTTGGTTGTCCCCAGCTTTCACAGTAATCTGTTGATGTCAGGTCTTCCAGCTTCTGGGCACCAATGTCAGCCGCTCACATAATCGAAATATGCCAACATGCTGGTGCCTTTGTGTGTGTGCAATGTCCTTCCGAATGAAGTCTAACAATTGACACATATCAATAAATCTGCCCCGAAAAACATCCGTGGTCAAAAAATGAAACTGAATTGGCTGCCATTGTAAGTTAAGGATCTGTGACACTTCCATGTTACCAAGAAATCTGACTCGCTTTGCCAACGGGAAGCAGAAGACTTACACAAAAACAGAAAATCATATTACAGAAATTTTATTGGCCAGATGTGACAGTACGATTATTGTTGGTTTGGCTTTGTAATAAATAAGCAATGTGTTCAAGCTGCAACTAATATCTAATGGCACCTTCACCAGCAGCAAGTACAAAAGTTATGTCACCATAAAAAGTCTGTCCACTTGAAGTGAAGCCTGTTTCGTGTATACTATCAGTGCTTCATTAAGATCTTGTGACTGTCTGCAAAATGAGCAAAGGTCCAGTGTGTTAGTATGGTTACTGAAGATCTAGTTAAGACTGGATTCATCTGTATCGTTTCACTTGACTAAGAGCATCATGGCAGTGTCTGCCCTGATTTTAGACAGCTTTTGGGGCCATATGGCAGGAAATGTGTAGCCTGAATTATGAGAACATAAAAGATGGCACAACCATTTCACCTTAAGAGGGCATGAGCTGACAGAAATGTAACAGCAGATTCTCAAAGCCCTGCAATCTGTTTTGCAAGTTATGATAGCTAAAAACTTTGAAGTTACTGGCATCTCTGAACATGGGTCTGATGAAGCAATCTGCTGCAAGGATACAACTAATAGTGAAGACTAAACAGTGAACTAACATACTATGATTAAAACAACTATATCACTGATGTTTACTTACTCACCCCCCCCAATCAAAAGAAAACACTTCATGCATAAACCACATCCCAGTTTTGGGGGGCAACTACACATGAAAATATGGTAGATCAATATTACACTTACCCAGCCTACAAGAGGCCACCAATAAAAAGAAAACTCACCCCCCTCAAAAATGTAACATTTCATGCATAAACCACATTCCAATTTTGGGGGGCAACTTTTCTCAAGTGCAACTTATACACATGAAAATATGGTAGATCAAAGTTTACAGATCTTACATTCACAGGCTGAGATCAAATACAGTGGATATGGTGTATCCCAAACTTACAGTAACTGACTCAACTTCATAACGCCAAATAGGAGCCCATAATAACAGGAAGACAATACAAGCAACATAATCTGAGTAGTTTCTTGGAATGCCCTTCAGTGACAAATATTTAATGTGAAAGTTCACTATTCCTTCCACACAACAATATACGCTTTATATCACCTACTGACACAAATACTATATCAACTGCTTAAAAAGAAATGATCTCTCTGGATGTGGCAGCTTTAATGCAGTACCCCATATTGCTGTAGTCAGAATGTACCATGCAAAGGGTTACTTATCTGTGACTGTTCTCTCAGCCCATCACATCTGGTGGTAACAGCATTTTACATCATGTAAAAATCAAGAGTAGCAAATACTGGTATACATCACTGAGACAGTCGCACTTCCATTGAAGGTTATGGGTTAACAGCAATAATGATTGCTTAATAAATCTACAAATATGGCACTTGTACATAGTGAGGGGTGGACAGATCTATTACTGGGCGTGCCCACTATTCATTTTACATTTTTCCGTATTTCACCCAAAGACGGCACTGAAACCCTTACATCTATGTAACAACTTACCTGTGTTTTTGAGTCAGGCCGTGCCCACCAGAATTCACCACTTCGCCTGAGCTCTGCAATACGCTGATTCAGCTTGTGAGCAAGCACAACTGTCAATGGCATACATTCTTCAGTTTCATCTGTGGCATAGCCAAACATTAAACCCTGCAAGACAATATGGCGTCAAACTAAAATTCTTTAAAGTACGGTTTTGCAGATATCTTTCTACTGAACAGGTGTCACAAAAATACAAAACGTGTTCTTGAATTAATGAAGTTTTGTGAAAGTCCACCATACTATACACAGACCTGACACCCTTGCTGGATCAGTATTTCATTGACTAGAAAATTTTTAATATATTTCTAAATGTACATACAACTAGTATAGTCACTATTAACACAGGTTCAAATGTACCCTTAACAACTGCACTTGCAGAATATACCTTCATCTAAGAGGATGCCCAAATCCAAGGACTGGTAAAAGAAAATATTATTAAATACACAGTAAGAGACCAGCACATGGTATAAAGAGAGTCATGGCAGTTTACATACTTACACTAACAAAAGAGCAAGCATAAAAAAAGATGTGACAGAGAACACAAGAAGTATTCATACTGCCATGCTCAAGTATCCATACTACCAAGCACACCTACATTAATACAATTAATTCAAAGCAGCATGCAATCAAAGGATATGAATAAGGAAAACTACTAGAAGAATGCATGGCTACTTCCCATACAGTATACCTTGGGTGGCAAGAACAATCATTGTACACATAACATTACATTCGTAAAACAGGATATTTCAAATGTTAAAACATAAATAAATTACATATATGATGCTATAAGAACATACAGTGCATGACACTACTGAAAGAACACAGCACAAAATAAAAGTGGCAATGACTTATCTACTTTTAATATAGATCATAATACACTTGTTAAATTACACCAGATATCCAGGCATGGGAAACACTTTAACCTTTCAACAGCTTAATACACAAAGTGTAAATGCATGGCTTAACTGAGCCAAATCAAAGCAATACACACAGAGGAAAAAAAAAAAAAAACCCTGTGGGTTTAGTCCACAAGCAAACTATACTGACCGAGCAACAATGAGGACAGAAATATGTATCTTGCAATGACTAGACTGTATAATGGCTGTCAGTTTTACCTGTTAAAGGCTGATATATGGTATAGTCAATGATCAACACCCTGCTTGTTATTTTGCAGATGTAGCATACACAGTAATGATTTTAATGCACTGTATGTTTATTAATAGATGTAACACTTTTATATTAAAACCCTTCTATAAGGCGGTGAAATGCTTTCTTAAATGAAAACGTGTTCAAAATGAAAACCCACGAAAGTCATGAACTGAACACTGCAATATTCAGTTCCTGAATTGTTTCTGCCCTCCTGCAGCACACTGCTTGACAGACCATAAGGCAGTCTGCAAAAACTGACATTCCTGCAAAATCTTTCCAGCATAGGGTACAAGTTTGTAAGCAACTACTGCCCTGAAACATTATTAAGAAACTGAAATATAGCATTACTTTTGTGAGGCCTGGCAACAGATAGCTGAAAGCAGGTTATTTTCACTGCAATGTCATATCCCTGCAGGAAAGGAATTCAGGGCTGGATTAAGATAAATTATAATAAAGATGAAGCCCCTTCTTCAAAAGAATACCGTGCATGATATTGCAATTACATTACTAAGAAATGTGTGTGTGGCTAAGAATTAAATGTTAGTACCCAGCTTACCATGGCGGCTACTTAATGGAACCCCTCCTCCTAATCACTACATAAGAAATTCTTGAAAAACAACCTAACACTACATGCAAAATGACTTAGAGCTCCATCTTGCTTGAAGCATGTCTTCATACATCTAACTGTAAGCTGCAGCCGTCCACCGACGTACAGCCGCCACGACTGTCGCTCGAGCTTGAGTTCTTAATCACAGGATACGGGTGCTTCGAATATGGGAGTGGAACACACTTCGAGGTTTATGAATCCGGGGGGCTCCAGAACACACCGTGGATTGCAGTTTTAATTTAAAATTTCATTAATGATGAATATTTACATTATTCTCCAAACTAGCCGCTCTGTCCGCCGACTAGCTACCACTACTCTTAAACACTTCTCTCTTCTCTATCTACCTTCCAACTACCGTCCTCCTTCGCTCCCTATAACCGACTGCCCTCTCTTTACCAGTCCCCCAGTTGGCCTAAAAAAACGAAAAATAGAAACATAAAAAGAGAAAGCCACGGGTTGAGCCCGGCATCTGACCTATATTCGTATTTTGGAGAAGCCCGTAAACTTTTTTAGGTCTTCAAGGCACGCAAGACCCCTGCTGGCCAGTCTCACACACGGTGAGTTCATGGGTTTATGGTATTGGGAGTAAACAGGCAGCATTAGGGACAATAGGGGCACCCTTAGCCTAAGGAGGACAATAGCTGAATTACGAGACGGTCCCGGGATGGTATCTCGCCGATGGAGCGTCTCTCATGGTGAGAAACAATGCATTAGTTGTTCATACCCTTAATTATATAATTACGGTTACAAAGCTAAAACCTACATGCTATCACAGCATTTTTAAGTAGGACCGATCAGTTACTTTCATTAAAAAGGAGGGGTAGAGATCACATCACATCAGGAAACTGCACTCTAGGTTGGTTCAAAATGTCAACAGTAATTTCTGGGATTTACAAGCCGGATAAGTCTACAAATGTAACGTTTACCATGAAACGCACTACCTGTCCTCCCGTAACGTTAAATCACTCTGATACCACAAGCAGAAGACGCCAAATACCATGGTATACACCTGGATAAACGATTGACATGGCAAAAACACATTCACACCAAAAGAAAACAACTCGGAATAAAATTCTGATAGATGTATTGGATGCTGGGAAGACAGTCGGAGTTATCGACAGAAAACAAGATCTTACTGTACAAAACCATGCTCAAACCGATATGGACGTATGGGATACCATTGTGGGGATCAGCCAGTAACTCAAACATAGAAATCCTCCGATTTCAAAGCAAAGTATTACAAATAATAGTTAATGCACCATGGTATGTGCCGAACATGGTACTACACAAGGACCTAGATGTACCAACAGTATGAGAGGAAATAAAAAAACAGCAAAAAGTATAAAATCAGACTACAGGCCCATCCGAATGACTTGGCACAAAAACTACTCAATGACGAAGGGGAAATTAGGAGGCTAAACAGATTTAAACAATCAGATCTGCCCACCAGATTCGAATAATACAACACTTAACTGCATATTACTAAGCAGTCAAAATAAGTATTGAGCATGTTCACTGGAATATGCTCACCACGTCAAGTACTCTCTTTCCTTTTGCCATATGTAAATTAACCACAAATTTTCTTATTATCCACACTTAATGGATAGATTGTGTAATTATTGGAGTTAAATAAAAAAAAAGCTGGAAGGTCGCAGGATCAAATCCTGATGAGGTCACTGAATTTTTTCAATTTACCTAATCCTTCCAGATGCACCATGGCCCCGGGGTAGACTCAGGCTCTAACTGAAATCAGTACCAGGAATATTCTTTGGGGTAAAGGCGGCCAGCACATAGGGCTGACAACCTTACCGCCATCTATGAGCCGAGTGTCTAGAAAATGTGGGAACCTCAACATCTCACAATCTTACGGGCCTCCATGGCCTGTTACAGGGATACATTTACTTTACTTTTCAACACCCCAGAAAACACAGTTGTTTGTTAATGTGACTGGTTTGAAATCTGTCCCATTAGACCATGTAACATTCCAAGTTCAAATCAGAATAACTCATTATACTACACTCATTTAGAAAGAGGTCACAAGTTTGCAGCTTCTTGGTCATTTTTGTGGAGCCATGAACATATAACATTTGAGTTAAGACATCTGCAGTGTGTGTTGTACTGATCATCAACTTAAGCCATGTTCTACTTCTGAATTTCAGTGTTGAACAGCCTCAGCTATAGCTAACAAATTCTCTTGCTGTCACAAGACCTTCCTGTTGTGGGCACACCCATCACCAATCCTGTACCTTGAAACAAGCCTGTCAAGAGTGCTAGAATGAAAAAACTTAGGCTTTTGCAGTGCAACTGATATTCTTTGTTTCATGTGCAGAACAGATCAAGTTTCTTACCAATTTTGACAATAACACAAAAAAGAGAAAATGTAACTCCATAATGATGTGCAAGTAAATTACAAATTAGAGGACAGTGTTACGAAGTGTATGGCAATCTATACACCTCCCCATTTATCAGTTCTGGCTTATGAAACAATCTAAATGTTTAGACATTATATTTACAAAACAATTTTCTAAGATGTCACTCATGAATCCAATCTGCAATTAGTCACAATCAATTACTCTTTCCATACTGGAATAACAACCCTCACAGTCTCACTCATTTAATACATACCTATCACCTATTTATATATCTCTAAGAGACAGGATACTTAAATGAAACATCAGTTGCCAATAGTAATTAAAAATTATGACTGACATAATGCAATATTGTGACAAGTGCAGGATTGCAACTTCTGCAAGATGCAAAGCAGTTAATGTGAAATTAATTTAAATCTGTCTTTCTTAACAAAAATTATCTGGGCAATGTGAAATTAATTTAAATCTGTCTTTCTTAACAAAAATTATCTGGGCAGAGTCACACATTTCAAAATCTCCTTAGCAAACTTATTGTCTTTACCAAAGAAATTATTTTTACCCAGCTTTCACAAAGCATATTTCCTAAAATGTGGCACACTCAGGTATTGACTTTATTACTAACGTCAGCAAACGAGAATGCCATAAAGAAAGCAGTCTTCTGGGATGTGGCACCATGTAGATGTGGAGTTAACCAACGTTTCAGAGGAACGTATCACCTCCATCTTCAGGGTAGGAGGAAAAATAAGACAATCTGCAAGTGAAGAGACAGTGAGAACATGTGCAAGCAGATTAATGTTGGAAATAAACTCAGCTATATGAGAGCAGGAAATGAAGGGACAGGTCTACATGGGAAATCAGCGGAGAGGGAGAGGGGGGAAGGGTCTGGGGAGCAGGTAAATGATATTGTGTCATCGGGGGGGGGGAGAGAGAAAGGCAAGGTTAATGCGAGGGCATTAACCTTTAAGCTGGGGAGGTTGCTATGAGTCAGTCATGGACTCTGTGGCCTTGTGGATCTGGCCTCATGTCCCCAGGGGTTTTTAGGGAACAGATGAGAGGCTTCTATGACTTGCTGAGACAAAACCCTCCCTCTGTTCATATTGTCAGAATAGAGTTCAATTTTAATGGCTTCCCTAATGATGCAATCCATATATCGGGTCTTGATGTCGAGGATGGAGACAATATGTTCCTCCAAAACGTCGGTTAACACCACATATACGCAGCGCCACATCCCAGAAGACTGCTTTCTTCATAGTCACTGCCGTGAAAACCTCAAATCTTACATACAATGCCATACCTCAACAAATTCTGCCTCCTAATCACAGATTTAATATTTCTAAAAGGGAAAGAGCCTTACCCTTTAATAATATTCCTTACTATAAGCCAACAAACTGAGCATTACGATGCAACACACAGTCAAGAATTTGCACCAATATCTAGAAGCTTGCATGAAAGAAAATTATACAGATGGCACAAGCAATAAAATCACCTGGTCACCAGCACCAACATCGTCATCACTGCGGTTGAGGTGAACGCCTGCTGCAATGTTTGGAGACTGCTGATCAAGGGCCAGTAATACGTTGCAGATCTTGTAATCAAAACCTAGGTTGGAAAAGAAATATGCACAACAAATGCACATCAGCGACACACACTACTGTGATATAATCAAATCACATTCTCAATGTATAAAAGAAAATTATTACCCCCAGTGGTTGAAAATTAGCTAGCCCTAATCACCAGGTAGGAAATTCATTAACCAATATGGGACACCCCAGCCGGTACAGCAATTGGCTGCAGGCTGGACTGGCAGAGGCAAAGAGATTTTTCTCTAGCCCACAGGACCCAGCCTCCTACCCAATGGGTACTGGAGGTTCTTCCCCCGGGCTGTGGCATGGAGGTCATGATTCACCTTCACCTGGTGCCAAGGTCAAGAATGGTGGTGCTATACCTCTACTCCGCCACGTCTGCAAGGTAGTGCTTTAATTAATTAAGCACAAGAACAATTTTACCTCACACTCAGATCCGAAATTCTTGACACACTTGGCACAAAATGTTATTTGACACAGCAAATTGATATTTACTGTATCCGATGTAAATTTGTTTATGTCCGCTTTATGCTTGTTTGCATGTATGTTTGTTTTTTTTTTTTGTTTTTGACATGTTTAAATTAATTATTGTAACTTAAATTTTGATCGTGACTCATTCTATATCCTATGGCTTGTATTATGCCTGTATCAGGATCAATTAGAAAGTGAAATAAATGAATGAATGAATTTAAATTTACACTGCAAGTGGATGTAAGATAAGGCCTGTGAAGGCAATCTGTCACACGTTTGGATGGCAACAAAGAAACACGAGAGAATGTTACTGGAATTTCGTGCTTACACAATGCATACAGACCTTTTATCCATTATTTTTAAGAGGGCATCAAATGTCTATGCAGGCATTTCTATCTTGCAAACATTTTTTCTACATAATTCTACTGTAATGCTGATTATACATATGTCTGGATACATAATGTACCAGTACTGTACTCTTGTTTGATGTAGTGTAGATACCACTGACTTAGAGACTTAATTCTCTGTCCAAGACCTCCTAACATCAACATTTTATTAAATTAGCATCCTATCTTTCCTTGCGTGTTCAATGTAGAATTATTTCCATGATGTTATGTGACCATAATCAAATATAATAGTTAATTACACTCATTAAAAATCTATAGCACCAACTGCTACTAGAACTTTCCACATATGAAGTAAAATGAATGTTATCAATGAATATGAGCAAATTTGCTGTAGCCACAGCAGTATGAAGGAAAGGAATTGATAACCACTGCTGGAGGGACTGCACAGTATCAATCAAATAAATGGCAAGGGTTCTTTTGAATATAAGGCTTACATCAAAATAAAATCGAGGTATATGATTATACACCACATTTCAAGCTGTTTAAAAATATCAGCCAGTGTTCTTTCACATTTTTTCATTTTCATATGCAATAAATAATGCAAAATACACACAAACTATCACTCTTCAAACAAGGCTGATACAAGGAAAACATGGCCTTAAAAATATGCCTAATTGCAATCATTACAAAAGATATGTTGCACATAACAGATCTAAAACTTTATGGGAGAAGAAAAAGAGCATGGGCATACTGTTCCACCTGATAACTATGAACTACAGTCAACTCTCGATTATCCGGGGGCGGATTAACCGGTTTGCGGCTTAACCGGGGCTTTTTTTTTTTTAAGTTTATATGTTGTTTAATATTCATTCACTTTTGTTTCACATGGTGAGTT
>NW_019721526.1:833181-837488 GCF_002891405.2 Cryptotermes secundus
GAAGAAAGTGAGAATGAGGAAGAGGTGGACAGTGTTGCCAGTAAGAAAGTATCACATGGTGCTGCGCTTAATCATTTGGAATCCTTACTAGACTATCTTGAGAGTGAAGAGGACAGTTTATTAAGTGACAAGCTAATATTACGTAGGCTTCGTACGGATATCCGTAAAAAGGAAAATGCCGCGAAAAAGCAAAAGACAGTATTAAATTATTTTAAGTGTTAAGTGTGACCGTAAAAAGTGCTGGATGTTGTTGAACAGTGATTGAAATAACTAATTCATACTGAGTGTAATGTAAAGAAAGTATTAAATAGGCCATGAGATGACATAGAAATGAGGATGAATAAATTTAAATACAGGTAGGTCTATAGTATTATGAAGGTATTAAAAGGTAAAAGGTAAAGTTGTTCCTCTGCTCAACGAATTAAGCCCTACGCCATTAAGGCGTGTGGGGGAGTGGATGTATAGATCCAAATTTTCTTGACCTCGGCACTAGTTGGAGGTGAGTGGTCAGCTTCACGCCCCGGCCGCTTTACCCCCGGGGAAAGAGCCCCCGGTACCCATTGGATAGGAGGTTGGATGGACCCCAGAGCCGGTCTGGACGATTTGGAGAAGTTAAAATTCTTGACCCTACCGGGACTCGAACTCCGACCCTTCACAGTCGTCCAGCCCGTATAATAAAATTTGGCTTAACCGGGTTTTCGATTAACCGTGACTTCCATCCCCACCATTAGCCCGGATAATCGAGAGTTGACTGTATTATAAAACCAAACATTCACCCAGTGAAGCCAGTATCTTTAACGTCTCAGTTTTTTCCTGCAAAAGAAAACAACACTGAAAGCTCCAAATTATAATTGGCTGTCCACGGCTCTGGGAGCAAATTCTGCGAAACTCGCTGTTTTATGAAAATTTGCTGTTATTTCCAAGTCACAGACAAACATCTTACGCACTAAATGGTATGGTTGGCTGCCCTTGATCCTGGAAGCAAATTCTGCACACTGTTTTATGACAAGCTCCTGCATTCACACACCACAGACCAACACCTGAAGCTCTGAAATATATGGCTGGCCGTCCAGGATCCTGCAAGCAAGTTCTGCTGAACTTGGCGTCGTGGTAAGTTGCTGCATAACCCACAAATACTTGCTGCAAATAACCTGACACAATGGCATATTTGTAAATATTTCAAACATAACAGATTTCCTACCAGTCGACAAACAACTGTATGCATACCCCCTGAAAAAAATCACCTCTGGGATAAAACTAGGCTGCTACTCAAACATACATCATTTCATGAAATCCTTGCATTTCAGCATCTAACAGGAGAGAATATACCCAGTTAATGTCCACACCATGCACTCCACCTCTACATACAAGCACCTATAACAATTTGAATTTGAAACAGCTCATGCACATTTCAAAATATACACTATAACTTCATGAGATGCCAACCATCAAGCTCCCATTGTGGTCTCTCCAAGATCCTTTGGTTATTTCCCTCGGTTACTGAAACCTACAAAGTACTTGCAAACAACTACAGCTTCTCCAGCTGCCCAATGGATTACAGTTCATTCCAACCAAAACCCACATATAATACACAGAGATTATAACTCCAATGACAATACTTCCAGTCTCTTCAAACTGACAATTCTTATGAAGCACGTCCCTGTTAGAAGCATTCTTATATAAGCCCTCATTCCTTGTAAAACATAAAACCTCCATTCACTCATCCATTCAGATATCCTGTCAATTCATGGAATACCTCCCAGTCACATTACAAGAAGACAGCAAGTACCTGGTCCCCTGCACCAATATCCATCTCTTCTTTGTTTTTGTGCACACCGTTGGCGATGTTGGGAGACTGCTCTTCCATGGCCAACAGCAGATTGCAAGTGTGGTAATCGAAGCCTATGGGTGGCAACACAAAGCTAACCTTAACCTGGGTCAAGGTACCAACATGACCCAACCGCTTTACATAGTTAATTCCGCCAAAACTCGTGGTGCATATAAAATTTTCTAGCACACACTATACATACATATTTGTATTCATATGCAAAACCTCTTATTCATTCACATAACTGGACGATTAAATGACTTTTATGCCCAAATAACCAAATTTCTACACAGAGTAAAATCATGGCATTCTCACCAAAATAAAGTTATACAAAACATTGTATAAACAATGTACAGAATTTACTTGGTGCCAGTACCTTTGGGAGATATCCCTACACATATAAGACTGCTATCACACAAAATTCATTCCTAAAGGAAATATAAATCAGACTAAATCCATTCTAACACCTTCAGTCCTGCTTGCAAATTCATCACACTATGTTCCATGTCTCCTGGCCATCTTCCTTAGAGGCAAGTTCTTCAACCATATTATTGAACACATCTCAACATACCGATGTTTTCTTACTTGCTGCTTTAACTATAATACAAATGCTAAAGCCTGCATTATGCTGCATATTCCAGAATCACAGGACTAAACATGTTCAAACTTAAAAGTATAAAAATCTACATAAACATGCAAACTCGAACTATTAACATATGATTTCCACAGTACTGGATTTAAAAATTCTGTAACAGAAACTTAACCACAATCTCACAGAACAGTGTAATAAAATTAAACTGCACAAAATGAACCCAGTCCTTCATTTTGGAACAAAGTAACTGCTAATAACAATTTTAATCTAATCAAATATGAATGTATAACTTCACATATTTATTTACTTACCCTTTGATGAATCATCATAGCCAATATGTTTCACGGTCTCCCGTACAACCTTCTGGTAATCAACATTGGCCTTTGATGTGATTTCACCACATAGAAGAATCATCCCAGTCTTTGTAACAGTCTCTGTAACAACCATGCATTACACTAACAACTTTCACATCCTTTTCAAAATGTGAATATGCAAGGAGGATTTTTACTTTGTTGACCGATTCCACAGTTCTCCGCTGCACAATGATCGGGGTCCCACTTGCCACAAGGCATATATAAATTCTGTCAATGAACCAAAATGTGTGATGACTGATAACATTTGGAATGATGCAGTTACAATTCACAGATCACAGGTGTTGAAAATGCTGTCCCTCCACATCTTTCACAATTGTTTCATTAAAAGCAGAGGCACAATGATCCTTCTTGCACTTAGAGCACACCAGATACCAACTTTCACTGCGCAGAAGAGATGTCATAAAGAAATTCTCACTGCTCTGAAGTATACCACACTGCTCACTAACTGTAGCTAAGAACAAATGGCTTATGGAGCCGATATCTGCTGCCTACTGCTGACAAGCCATAAAGAAACTCCCATGCACAAACCACACGCACTTCCTGCCATGGAACATAATGCTGTGAAGTGATCCACAAGCTCAATACTTCCCTTCAGTTCAAAAGTTATTGGCCATCAGGCATGCTGCTTCATCTGCAAAACACATATGTACCTCGCAGCAAGCGGTGCCCTGGTCAACAGTTAAAAGAACTCGATACATAGCCCAATGTCCACACACCACACCACAAGACATGAACCCCTGGACTTAAAACATAATTTCGGAAGCTTATTGTTGGGTTTGGTTAAGTGATAGTTATAAACTGTTACCTTCCTGCATCAATTTCAAACATAAAACCCTCTGAAGTTTTTGTTTTGGATTACTCAAAACAATTACAAAACTGGTTATAATCATTCTAGTATTAATCAAGCTCCTAAATGACATCTGCTACTTACTGTTTTGAGCCTTGCTTAAAAATTTACCTTTAACCTGGCCTCTATTTAACAAAATGCATAAAAGGTAAAGCTATTCTTGTAACAGGCCATGGAGGCCTTAGGGTTGTGGGATGTTGAGGCTCTCACATTTTCCAGACAATCAGCTCACAGATGGTTCATAAGGTGACAGCCTTACGCGCCAGGCACCCTTTACACCTCAGGGAGATTCCTGGTACTCATTTCTGTTAGAGGCTGAGTCAACCCCAAAGCCACAGTGCTGCTAGAAGGACTAGGTCAATTGAAAAAAAAAAAAATTCAATGACCTCATCAGGAATGAAACTTGTGACCTAACAAGAACTTTTTCCAAAACATATGGTTATGTAAGCACCTTCAAATTTTCAAGTTGGGTAATGAATGCAAACAGGAAAGACATTTATGTTGTGTTCTGACACTGCCATGCACATACATATCAACACAGTGAGTGTCAAGGCTAATGGTAATAAAATGTAGCTGCACATAAAACCATACATATCAACACAGTGAGTGTCAAGGCTAATGGTAATAAAATGTAGCTGCACATAAAACCACACGTATCAACACAGT
>NW_019721526.1:837527-844543 GCF_002891405.2 Cryptotermes secundus
GTATTTTATGTTTTGTATTATTTATGACATGTTTTATATCCATTTTTTGGATCTTTGAAACTTGTTATTGTTTGATTCATTGTACTATCTAGTCGTGTAATTTATGCATGTATCCTGTTTTATATTTAGTTCTGTGACATGTTCTATATCCTTTTTTGGATTTCTTGAACAAATATAAATACAAATACAAATTCAACATAAAACCATACGTATCAACACAGTGAGTGTCAAGGCTAATGGTAATAAAATGTAGCTGCACATAAAACCATACATATCAACACAGTGAGTGTCAAGGCTAATGGTAATAAAATGTAGCTGCACATAAAACCATACATATCAACACAGTGAGTGTCAAGGCTGATGGCAATAAAATGTAGCTGCACATAAAACCCCATACTAAATTCTCAAATAGTCTTCAAACAAGAGGAATTTAATGTGAAGGCTGTTCTTCCCTCAAACATGGGTGAACTGCACCTGATGCCATCTACTGACAATTTATAACTTACTACCCTAATTCTGTTGAGATGAGCCCTTTTTGAGTAGTTGCAAGATGTGTAGCTATTCAAGAAATTCCAACATCTTACAGAACCCGAAGGTGCATTACTGTGTTCGCTATACCCCTCCACTGGTCCCTAACATAAGCTAGATCAATCCTGTGAACAGCAACCCATCCTATCTCTCTAGATCAAATTTAATATTATCCTTCCACTTACATTTTGGGCTTTCTAGTGATTTCTTTCATTCTGGCTTTCCCACCAACACCCTCTTCTCTCCATTTGTCCTACATGCCCTGCCCAACTCGTTTTTGACTTAATCATTCTAATTATACTTAACAAAGGGCACAAGTTACGAAGCTCCTCATTTTCTCAATCTCCTGTAACTTCATTGGTGTTTGGTAAATATAATCCTCAACATCCTGTTCTCAAACACCCTCAGTCTATGTTCCTCCCTTAATGTCAAGAGACGTTTCACGTGCATACAGAATCACAAGGAAATTACAGTTTTGTATATTCTAATTTACATGTTTTTAGACAGGAGACAAGAAGATAAAGAGGGTTCTGGACTAAATGGTAGCAAGCATTACCCAAATTTGACCTCTTAATTTCCTCCTGAATAAAATTTTGTTACTGTCGTTTGCCAAGACCCTCTGGAGAGGCAAGACGACATTTTAGGCTGTGTCATCACAGATGATGAAACATGCAAGATGTGTGACATAAATGTAGCAGCAGGAAAAAAGATTCACGGTACAACATATCAGCCGTGACAAGCATATACAAGCAGTGCAAATTTTGAACAAAAAGAAACCTGTGCAAATGTTACTGCAACAGTGTTCATCTGGAGGTGGAAATAAGTCATTGGATTTTTTCAGAGATCTGTGATGCTCTGGCATGTGCAAATATTCCATTTTGGGCTCTGAACAATGGAAAACTGAAAAATTTTCTGGAAGTAAACTGTGGTTGTTCCATCCCAGATGAACCCACTCAGGAAGAACTACCTTTCCCCTTGCTACAACAGTATCCTGGAAATGATTAGGAATAAACTGCATGGAAGAAGATTTTTGTTTCCATTGATGAGACCTGTGATATAGAGGCTCGCTACGTGGCAAACATCATAGGAACCTTGGAAATTGGCAGACCAAGTGAAGTGTTTCTGCTTACAAGTGAGGTGCTAGAATCCGTTAATGAATCCACAATTTGTAAACTCTTCAACAGGTCGATGTTTCTACTGTGGCCAGAGGGTATATAACACGAAGTCTTGCTTTTTGTGACCGATGCAGCACCACATATTGTAAAAACAGGCAAGTCAATAAAGTTGTTTTATATGAAATTGGTGCATATTACTTGCCTAGCTCATGCACTGCATAGTGACGGAGGAAGTGAGATCAAAATTTCCTCAAATGGATGCTCTCGTGTCGAGGATGAAGATTTTCATCAAGGCTCCAGCTCATAAAATGCATTTTAATCCTATGGCTCCTGGTGTTCTACTGCCCCCAGAACCCATCATTACAAGGTGGGGAGTGTGGATTGATGCTGCAATTTACTACTGCGTTCATTTTCAGGTAGTGAAAGACATTGTAGATTCAATGAAGATGGAGGAAGCTATTCAGGAACAGTTCTCATGCATCAAAATGGAAGGACAGCTGGCCTTCATAAAGGCAAATTTCAGTTCATTGACAGAAGGAATCCAATGCTTGCAGGAGAAAAGAGCAACGCTAGAAAATTCACTCGCTCTGGTGAGAAAATAGCCAGTGATTTGGAGAAAGTGTCAGGGGACAATGGTAAAATGGTGTCAAGAAAAAAGAAAAGTGTTCCGGATAAAAACTCAGGTTATGAAACATTATGCAGCATTTCGCGAATTCTGTCAGGAGAGTCCTTCAGCGCTTTCAGCATTGAAGAACTTACTGCTAGTGATTTGGTACACTTCAAGTACGCTCCCATTGTCTGCAGATGTGGAACGGAGTTTCTCCAAGTACAAGAATGTGCTGTCGGACAACAGGCGCTCTCTCACTTTCGAGAATCTCCGCATGTTGACTGTCATCTATTGCAACTCTGAATGAGATAGGACTTAAATGTTGGAATACATACCGTATATGTACATTTGATAAGCTTTCTAACACAAGAGAAAAAATCGTATTAAACATTTAGCTTCAAATTCAATGAATATTGCTTAATTTTCAACATAAAAAAGAGGACGAACTTAAAAGAGTAAGATGAGTTCAGTGTTGATAAAGATTAAAAATACATTTTAAAATAATTAGTAGATATTCTGACATATTACATTTTTGGGTCATATTTTAGGTAATTATTCTGGATTTTTTCAGTCTTTTTTAAATATTTTCAGGTCATCAAAATCCGGGCCCTGCTGATAAGCATACGGAATATCCAAGCAGTGTGGATCCAGCAGTAGGATTGTTTTAGGATCCTGCTGCATAACGTCTTTTAGGATTGGAATAAACACATCAATGGTGAGAACACATTTTCAGAATATGACACTTTATTTTATGCCGCTTTAAATGACACGTATTTACATTTGCTGCCCCACCAGTGCTGGCCTCCCAGCACATCCCAAAACTCAAAAAGAGTAGGCAAGGAAGATGATTAACTGGAAGAGTAAATGCCCAAGACTGTTTCAAGTGTGAGGTTCCACCATGCAAACAGAAATGGATACAGAGGGACCCTCCAAAAACGACCAAAGACCATCCGAAACTGTTAAGGAAATATGTACCTACTGATTAATCTGAAACTGCTAAGGACACACACCTCAAGTGACTAAAACTGTCAGGAATCTTAATACAAAGCTGATGGAAACAGTCAGCTGTAGATATGAAACAAAGTGGCCAGCTATCTCTAAACAGAAGCTCACACAACAGGGTATTATCTCCCTTTGTAATACAAGTACAATGATCATTCAAATTAACAAGGAAATGGCTCAGCTTGTACCTCCAACTAATCACCCACAGGAAACCTAAACTTAACAGTTTGGAGAAGGTGACAGGAAGAAGAGAAAGTTCACAGAAGAAACCCCAAGGCACTGGAAGTCGTGCAGAATTCTGCATAGAATAGACAATGCTGAAGGTGTTGGAAATGCAGGTGGATAGGTTAAGTGTGAGATATACAACATTAAAGAGCATAATACAATGTACCTTATCCTGAAGACTATCTCACAACATTTTTCTGTATTTATATGAAAGTAAAATTAGCGACGTTTCAAACTCCTACAACATCCCCTTCTCCAAACCTGCTGCTCCATGGTGAATCACTGCTGACCATTCATGTACCATCTTTAAAAAGTATGCCTGTTCCTGTGAATCACTGCAATTGTGTATGTGGGTACTGAGGGATGCAAACAGTGGATAAGTTACAAACTACCACATATCCTACACTTTTAGATGGCAGGCATATTAGCAACTTTGTTATTGTTTTAAACTGTACTTTATAATACCATTCCCTCTTTCATTTAAGTTCTTGTGTTCTATGCCATGCACATCCATCCAAAGATGCTCAGGTTCACATTCTCAATACACCCATAAAATCCTCTCCTACCTAATAATTCTTCAAAATGTGTCACTACCAAATCTTAAGCCCCTATTAATTATGTTTGTTTTTAAAATTACGATTTTGAACTGTAATAACAGTTTATGCCAAAATTACTTAAACCCATTACTGTCACATGTACACAATGTTATGATAAATATTTAAACCTTTCCAGGGCATGTCATATCCCATTGAATGAGTCCCATAGGTTTACACAGTACAACCATTCTAATCAGGAATTTCCGAGTTCCCTACAGCTATGTCATACATACGCTTTATAAAATTAAATTTAATTCTCTTACCACAGGCAACTTTTGCATCAGGATCTTGACTCAGGTGGGCATCAAGAATGGCATCACTTATCTGATCACACATTTTGTCTGAAAACAAACAGAAAGAGTACTTACTACCTTACTATTTTTTCCCCCTTGGCACTACAGCCCCAGTGGGCCTAGGCATACCTCCATGAACTCCGTTCACTTCGATTTTTCTATATCTTCTACCTTACTATTTACTTATGGATAAATACAATAGTCTATTCACACATGTAACACTAATACTGGTAAACAACCTAACACATTTGGGGTCATTTACACCTTTGGCGAGCTACGAATTTAAAATCGGAATGTATCGGAATCAACACATCAGCTGGGCAAATAAGAACTGTAATGACTAAAAAAAAATCTTGTATGTTTGTTTACAAAGTGTAGAAAAGTTAAGGGCATTATTACATCATAATAGCAGCATGTAGTACAAGGGTGAGGGGAAAATGGCGGCATGTACAGAATATCACTGAGCACTCGGTGCCACACAACGCTTACATTACAACGAGAAATATACACACGTCATTCAAAGCTATGTTAAAATGGCAGTGTATTCATTTACCATTCACGGTCCTGGCAAAAGGCCATTTCCCTTCAAAGCCACCATGTTGCGCACATGGTTGCGCGCCATTCGGCCATAGCACATTCACGTAATTCAAGTTATAATTTTATAACATTACTCACCTGGGTGACCTTCCCCTACTGATTCTGATGTGAAAAGAAATGTATCTTCTATCAGTTCCGGTTCCATGTGTCCGTTCTGTTGGAATCCGTTGATATACGGCGATGAAGTCTCGGGCATTCTGAACCTAGGTCCTAACTCAGTCAGTGCGTCGGCTGCTACTATGGAAAAGAGGCCTGCTGTACTCCCTGCACTTCTATTTATTACCTCTGTTCTGTCACGTGACTCACCGGCCTGCTAACGAGTACAGTCGGCGACACTAAAAATTGACCAAGCACATTTACATTAGGAATCAAGTTATTAATGTCTACAGCATTCTGTAATCTATACTATCTCTGTATCTGTATATTATGCAGTACAATAATCGTATCTCTATATTATTCAATATCATAAACATACAACACAGTTCTTCGCTATGGCACATACAAAAAACATCTCCCTTGTGCTCCATTCCCTAATATTTTTACTTTCTGCGTAAAATCAGATAAACTGGCTCCCTTCGCAACGTATCAGGAAGAATAATTATGTATGAACCATATATTAAATCCGCTGCTGAATATGCAGTAAATATAACCACTGTTACGGTGCATAATATTGACCACGGGACCTGCAATGTAATTGCAAAGGTATTTGAGTCATTACAACACAAAACCGGTTGATTACGAAAACGTGAAAAGTGTCATATTACAAATTTCCTTTACACTATATGCTTAACATATATTACGTATAGCAATCGGAAAGTTTAGATGGACGTTTTCTCTAAATGTCTAACAGGAAGCATCTCAGTTCTGTCACTTGTGTGATATTAGTTTTGCACACCTTAGGTATTGATTAGCGCTAGTACATGCGGTTAGACATATTTTTCCTCATATAGAAAAGGCATGACGCGCGAATGACGAAACCAACGTGCAATTCTACTTGGTTACAACATCCACGTAGTTATTTCCAACATAAAACGGATACTTATTTATCATAAAGTACCTTCCACGTGCATTCATGATCAACTGTGAACACCAACCCAGGCCAGCCATTTTGGAAACAATGGTAGGGGTTAACGTTTTCAATTACATTTTAATCGATACTAGACTGACTGAGAGAGGTTCTAAAATACGGCGCTAGATGGCATGATGACCTCTATAAGACTTGAGGGACAGCAGGCCATAGAACGGCATTTACAACGGCTCTCCGTTCATGGATATTATTGTTCCTGTTGTTGTCGTCGGTGTTGCTGTTGCTTCTTACATAGGACTATTATTAACACTGGAATACATACAGCACTTTTCGACGGCAATACCAGTTAGGATCACAAGGCATCACATCTCTCAAGACTGCGATCTTCATTAGTTACGATTAGTTTCTAGCACATTTTACAATACACTTTGTATTTTATTGTATCATAGTGTGTGTGTGTGTGTTTGGCGGGAATGAAGTTTCGCGCATGTTCTCGTGTTCGCACTAATCATTCCGAACCATTTAACCGATTTTCGTGGAATTTAGTGCGAGTTCGTGAAGCTGAAGGCTCTTTCAGCTTACGCAAGATGAATTGAGCTCTCGTTCATGCGGTTGAGGGAAAATGGCTGGGAGGATGTTGTCTTCATAATCGTCTCTCTTTACAACAGCATGCTACTAAATAAAGTAGCTCAGGGAAAATATTTTCTGTTGTGTATATGTCTGCCTACTGTACCGAGTTGCTTCCAAAAGCAGAGATAAAGAATGCACGGCTTTAAGAAATTTACGCAGGTCGTATTGGCACGTCAAACTCGTAATTCCATATCTGCTGCCGCGCTGAATTTTTAACTGAGAAAAACACTAGCCTTTTCAACACATGGCAGGAAAATGATGGGGTTATAGAGGAAATATGCAATGTTTGCCAGGGTTACTTTTATGAATATCTATAACATCAAACATATTCCGGCATGTAACATAGTGCCTCAACCAAATGACGATTGTAAAAAAAAAAAAAAAAAAAAAAAAAAA
>NW_019721526.1:844552-883450 GCF_002891405.2 Cryptotermes secundus
TGGTTTTAGTCCGCAAACGAACTATACCGACCGAGCGACCGCCGCTTGCCGGCGAAGTTAGTGCCACCTTTAGCCGATAGAAGGTGTCGCGTGGTCAGCGCAACGAATCCCCACGGCCGTTAATTTCGGTTTTCTAGACCGGAGCCGCCATTTCCTTGAAATAGCTCCTGAATTATCCTCACGCGGCTGAGTGGATCCCGCTCCAGACCCACTAACTACTTCTCGGAAAATATGGTAGCGCTAGGAATCAAACCAGAACCTCTGGATCTGTAGTCAGGAACTCTAACAACTAGACCACAGAGGCAGTCAAATAGCGAATGTAGGAAATTAAAGTGTAAGAACTTTATATGACCTGCAACGACAAGACGTGAAATCTTACATTTTAATACTTCTAATATTTAGTCTTAGCAGTCTGCATATGGCGTACTTTTTTCCGGTTTTACTCTTACCAATAATCCAGGGGGAAGCGAGCAGATGTTTGAGTAACCCACTATTCCCTTGCTGGCCCCCCATTACAATGTCCATGGGCAGGTTCCTATGTGTATGGGCCGTTGTAGTTTTTTATTGTAACCCTTATCCTTATAGCCGCGCCATAGCTAAAGCGGTTAGTCGCTGGCTTCTCACCGCGGCGGCCCGGGTTCGATCCCGGGTCTGGTCAAGTGGGATTTGTGGTGGACAACGTGGCGCTGGGGTGGGTTTCCTCCGAGTACTTCGGTTTCCCCTGCCAAAATCTCCATTATCAAAATCACCCGGGGCAGGTACAATAGGCCAATCAGTGGCCGTCGTGCTGAGTGAACCCAGCTAGACTCCACCCCCCACTAATTAACGCTTGTCCTTAAATTTGGTAGTTGAAATATTTGTTTATTTTACCCCACTCATGCTATGCCAAACTCTCTTATCTTCACTCATCACTGCAAGAGGAAACACTATGTGATGTGCATATATTTTTGCGTTTCTCGTCAAGTATGTTTCCCTACTGTCGGCTCAACTTAGTTGCCTTACATGCAGACAGCCTATATTCCTCTACTCACTTTCGAATTCCTTCAAAGTGTGTCTTGTTTAAAAAACAATCGAATTTGGATGTCCAGCGCCTACGTCAAAAATACTCCAAAATGCTTTTCTTTATTCAAATGTCGTTTTGACACGCACTTTCACCAAAGACACTTGAATACACATAAAATTAAGTTACTCACGTTATAAGCTGCGCCATAACTCAAGCGGTTAGTCGCTGGCTTCCCACTGCGGCGGCCAAGGTTCGATCCCTGGTCTGGTCAAGTGGGATTTGTGGTGGACAAAGTGGAGCTGAGGCAGATTTTCTCCGAGTATTTCAGTTTCCCCTGCCAATCTTCATTCCACCAATTGCTCCACAATCACCCTCACCTATCATCTAGGGCTAGTACAATAGTCCAGAAGTGACCGCAGTACAAGGGACTTAGTCCCGCCCCACTAGCAATAAAAAATAATACTTCATGAAAGTGAAGATGGTTTCTTTCACCGACAGTATTTTGTTTCCTTGACACTACAGCCCCAGTGGGCCTAGGCCTACCTCCATGTACTTCTCCGTTCACTTCGGTTATTCTAGATCTTACACATTCGGTAGGACTCCTTGGGCGGGTGATCAGCTCGTCGTAAGGCCTCTGCCTGTACACAAACCCAGATAAACGCACACACACAAACTAAACATCCATGTCCTGAGTAGGATTCGAACCTACGATCCCGGTTTCCAAGCGAGCGAAGACAGTGCATGCCTTAGACCGCTCGGCTACCGTGACCGGCCACCGACAGTATCAGTAGAAATACTCGTAATTTAGGTCTCTTGTGCCTAATAACCTGTATTGAACGAGAAATATATTTCCTGCAAACAGTAAAGTGAGTGATGTGAGCGAAAGAGCATCATGATCAAAATAACCACTTCACTGGATGCAAACCCTTAAATCCTCGAAAGAAGAGACGAAGGAGGGGCAGTAGTTACAAGGATGTTAAGCGATGCCGGAAAGGAGTCTGAAAGCAACTAGACAGATCTGCAGATGGAAGGCACGGAGGTACTACATCTCGTACATGACTGAAAATCCTTGGAGGGAGACACGAGTGACTGATAACAGACATTGATCTGCAAGCCATAGGTGAACAATCATTAATCGACAATTATGAAAATGTAAACATCTTATTATGCGTAAAAGGACGCTAATGAATGTAGCAATTAATGGATGGGAATTGGAGAAGCCGGCGTCCTCATTGTTGCGTGACGCTCTGCATGTGCCGAGTAGTGATGACTGGGACTTCAGAGCAGCGACCGACCTCATGTTACGGGTCACCACTCGCTAGAGTTCGCGATAACATCAATATAATGGTAGAATGAAGGGAGTTACAATTGTTTATCCCCAACGCCCCCAGCAGCGAGTAAGTATAGCCTAGTCTTGTGCGACTGTTTTCGTAATGTGTAGTGCGTTCACGGATTCTTCTGATATATTCCACGTTATGGAGAACATAAGAACATTGTAGGATCCGTGAAAATAAGGTGAAGGTCGCTTATTCGAGAACCAAGATTAAATAAATCTGTTCGATGGCCATATTCACTAAATTGTAAATAAAATTGTGTTCAGAGCGAAATTTCCATTTCCTTTTTTTTTTTTCCCCCGGAAATTAATTTGATTTCTTCAGTTGTTGGATGCCCGGCAGAATTAATTTGTAGGGAACGGAGAAGGGAGTTTGGCACAAAGAGACAGGGACAGTACCCATACCTCAAACGGGGCCGGAACTCACGGTCTCAGTGATCAAGCGAGATTGTACCTTTCGTGAAATAAGACCTCGAGGCGTATTCTTGCGACGTCACTTTATTACTCGACGACGTAACTATAACACAAAATGTGGAACAAGTCGTTTCACAGTCGGCCCTTTCGTGTTAACAACCCTCACTAGACTGTAGAACTGTAAACTCCCAAGTCCAAGTCACATTGAGACTGACGGTTAGTCAGTCAGTAAGTCTTGGTGTCGAGCCTCATCTGAGGCTCATGATCAGATATTTATTACTGTTTGGCATTTACGGTCTTGTTTTTGTATGGCGCCCTCTCTAACGAGAGGACGGGTCTTTCTTTTACATATGCTGCTGGCCCTTGCCAGCGCGGTCTTTCTCGGGTCCGAGTCCCTTGGTACTCGCGACCATATTTTACTGTCTCAGATTTGAGACTTCCTTTTTCGTCGCCTCCTACGACTCGCAGGGTCACAGTGGAGGTATTCGACCCGTCCTCCGCACGGGGTTTCTGTAAACCAAGCCAAAGTCAAAGTCATATTGCGACTGACGGTCAGTCAGTCTGTCTGTCTTGGTGTCGAGCCCCGAACTCAATATATCTTCTTACATAACCTACAGTCGGACTTATAGAAAACATGTCACTGTCAGTATTGTTATGGGCTTTTCCTAGCACCGGCTGTTAACTCAGCCGTTGCTAGGCAGCGAATTGTTTCTAGCTTGCGATTGGCTAGCACACGTCACATATTGTTCTAGACCTTACACAGGAACGACTGTGTACTCGCCGTTGTTAAGCAATGGTACCTGAGCTGTCACTATAATGTTTGCTTGAATGTGGGCAGTTCCAACACTTTATTCAACAATACGTTCCTGGGCAACGAACCTTCAGTCAACAAGACGTTCCCAGGCAACGAACCTTCAATGAAGGTTATCCAGTTTCCGGGGTAACTTCGTTACTGCCCGGCAAATAACACGCAACAATTAGTAGAGTATAGTCAGGGATCATGAGTCAAGGAATTAAAGGGGAAAGAAGTCTCAATTCCTAACAGTACCCTCCGCGCCATAGCATGGCCACTGTGGTGAGCTTAAACATGGTTAAAAATTTGGAGCCGAACTATACAACTTAGATATATCATTATTCACCCAGCCATATATTCAAACTTTCTGCTTTTCAGGGAACAATGGACAAAATCAGTAGCAGCCAAAGGAAATATTCTAAATGCTAAGACACAAATCTGCAACCTTGTGTGTTCATTGGCTGGCATTTTACATTCACCATCCACATTAATTGAAACTGCTGTTGTTCCCGGCTGTGATGTGGGTATTGTTAACGACAGGAAATGAACAAGATTGGAAACATGTGCGTACTCTGCGTTTTTACGTAACATGTGACCTTGAAATTAATTTATTATCGATACAAATACATAAATACGTATTATTGCAATTTTCCTGCCCACACAACGACACTCAGAAATCAAGTGAGTCAAAGGAAATTTGTGATACGTAAAATTCAATTAAATTAAGGTACAATCTCATGAAAGGTTAAACAGTTCCGTCTAGTGTGACTGGTGAAGATTTTTCTTATTTCAATTATTTATGCCCTTACATGTTTCGGTCTTCAGAGACCATCATCAGAGGGACACCTTTACATCAATACAGTTGGAAGTTACTATTACAATATATGTTCTGAACGTTAAAATATATGCATATAATATTAATAATATACAATCGGGTATGAAATCTAAAGTTTTTACAACTGCAGCGGCTGTTCCAGTACATTATTATTCGCTGGAAAAGAGCTCCAGGTACCCACTGGAGAAGAGACCGAGTGGGACCCAGTATTGGCGCTATGAAAGAGAGAAGAACCTCTTTTCCTTGCCGGGAAGCAAACCCCGTCGTTCAGCCGATAGCCTAGTAGCTATAACGACTGAGCTATCCCGCCTGCAACAGTTAAAAATATTAGAGCAGGATATTGTTGGAATGATAGGTACATTCCATCCTTGAATAAAAGCTGACTCAAAATCGTGCAGCTAGTAAGTGCTCTCCTCTTCCTGATGAAACACAAAATGATATGGAAGTACTATGATACTGCATCATCGTTCTTCTCATACCTACGAACTGCGTCATATTAAACTGCTTGTTGCGTAACTGTTGGTAACATATTTCCGCTTCCGGTTTCAGGACACCAGCAGTTGGAGGCATGACTCACTCACATTATCAGCTCACGTCACTCTCCATAGCAAGTTTCCGAGATTACAAATTCCTCTTTTGTATTAATCTTTGTAAGCAGAGCGCCAAACACGTGGAAGAGCTCATCAGAGTAATGAGACGTGTGAATATTCACGACGATTCCTCGAAACGTCACACCAAGTTTCAAAACAATTCATTTCATTTGGTTATAATTCTGAAGTTCAATGCCGTTCATACTGAAGTCCACCAACTGGAGAAGTTCCGAGCCACTTTCATTCATCTCCTGTCCTCATAGTGTTTCTGACGAAAACCATTCTAATTTGCTACAATTCTGCAAGAAAAATATTCCTCCTCCAGCTGGCTCAGGATAGAGATCCGCGGCGGGCTCTTAAGAATACGGTAATGAACATTCGGCTTCCATGAATTGCTGGAAATTGTTGGGTTCTCAAGAAGTATTCAGCTCCATGCAGATGAGTATTCAATTACTGCAAGCATTGGTAAATAAACCAAGTATAAATAAAGAATACAGTTTCTACACTGCCACAAAAGATACCAACTAACTTATTCAGATGAAAAGTTCATCGACTCTCCTGAATTCATCACTGCCGATCACAGTGGCCGTGGGGTCTAAGACAGTGTCTTCGCTCGCTTGAACGCTGGTATCGTGGGTTCGAATCCCACTCAAAGCATGGATGTCCGTGTGTGCGTTTATTCTATTTGTTGTCCTGTGTGTGGGTAGCGATCTTGCGACAGGCTGATTCCCCATCCAAGGAGTCCTACCGAGTCTATAAAAGAGATTACGAAACTGAAGAAGAGGTGAAGACCCAACAAAGGGCTGCAGAGTCATTGATGAGCCAATTACTGAATTCATCACATATTTAATTTCCTTTATGTTAAATACGTTGTTGGTATTTTGTGCCAGAATTCAGTTCCCCCAGAGCAAGACGTAAGAGTAACAACTGGCAAACACGTGTTTTATGTAAATGTATTCCAATCCTGATCCTGGAACATAGGCAAGTGGACAACATTATGCAAATTTAGTTAACCGCAAAGAGAAAACATATCCTTAAATTCTTCTTATCCTGTACATAAAAACAAGACATTCACAGAAAAATTATGTATATTACATAAATGTCAGTATATCTCACTAGGTATACCGATAGACTACTGGCTGGAGGACTGGGGTTCGATTCCTTGTAGGGGGTAAGATTTCTTTCTTCTCCACAAGTTCCATATCGGCTCTGGGACACACCCAGCCTCTTATACAGTGGGTACCGCGGGATATTACGCCCGGGGAAAAGCGGCTGGCGCATGAAGCTGGTAACTAACCTCATTTTAGTGCCGAGGGTGAGAGTGGTGGGGTACTGCTCCACTCCCCAATATCACTTCATGCAATAGTGTTTAATGAACAGGGACAAATTTACCAAGCTGACGTCTCCCATCTTCGGGATGAACTAACAAGGAGGAATACAGCATTTTAGATTAAATATTTTAACATTTATCGTTTTAACTTAAAACAGTTTCGGATGAAAAGTGAGAACTTGATAGTGTACTCAACTATCTTAGTAAGTTTTGTGCTTTTACACGTCAGCATATTGTAGCAGCGTCTACACGACAAACGTAACTGTGAACATCATAAACAACGACAGTGTTTCCATAAGTATAGCAAGTGCCTCTGATGATGGTTGTATCAAACCGAAACATGTAAGGCAGAAGTGATATTAAAAAAGTGACCTACAAATTGTTACACTCGACGGACTCTCTACTAACTCTGTGATTGATAGTGTAGCGGACCAAAAATGAAACAATTCAAAATACAAATTTACCTCTTTGTATACGTACTGTCACGTGTATCCGGGACAACGTGACTAATAATTGTGGATTCTAGATTTTATGATTGGATTTATTTAACGTCACTATTATAATTACACTCGATTATAACAGTTCACACACTCAACACCTTCCGGATAACAATCCTCAGCGTGACTCTGCTTCATTCTCGAAAGCACGCTGATTCACTGTCGAGTCACTTCTCCTCCCACATTGCGTCGTATTCTGTTCTTCTTCTGAACTGACGGTTCCTCAACTGACCTCCGTTTATTCCTGCTATGTGCCTGGGATAGGAATTACCTCCTTGAAGTGTTTTTTCTTTCACATCCATGGTAACAGTCTTTCTAGAATGTCGTTACCATTTTAATGTCTTCAAAAGGTCCATCAAAACCCAGAGTAACGGGTGCATTTCGTGTTGCCACGAGAACATGCCCCGTGAAGCTATGCCCGACAGATGGGCAGGTTGCAGCTTTCAGGCGGCGCGTAACATTATATACAGCAGTACATAATAGTACCTGGCTTCATGGCACGTCGTCATTCCTACTGTAATAATGAATTAAGCATACACAGTAAAGGCAAAGCTATCCTTGTAACAGGCCGTGAAGGCCCATAGGGTTGTGAGACGTCGAAACTCCCACATTTTCTCTAAACAATCGACTCACAGATGGCTGTAAGGTTGTCAGCCTTACGCGCCGGCCACCCTTTACCACGAGGAAGATTCCTGATACTCATTTCTGTTAGAGGCTGAGTCGACCCCAGGACCACAGTGCGGCTGGAAGGAATGGGTACATTGAAAAAAAATCCACCTCACCGGGACTCGTACCCGCAACCATGCGGCTGATATCATAATGCCTGAACCAACTACGCTACAGCGTGCCCCTACATACATAGTAAGATATCAAATTTCCATTTCCTATGAGACTACCACTCTATTCCTACGAAATATATTTTTCTTGTAAATTGTTAATTCAAAATTAAATGTAATTAAGATGTGACCGGTTGAATTAGGCTTGTGCCACTTCGGTGAACTCACGATACAGTAGTCTATTCATATGCAGTCATTCATCACATTACGGTAGACGAACGGAATGTGACAGATCTGTTCCCGTGTCACACAAGTCAGGAAATGTATTCATAGGAGAAGCTGTGGGTCTGGAACGGGGTCCACTCAGCCTCATGAGGATAACTGAGGAGCTATTTCAAGGAAATAGCGGCTCCGGTCTAGAAAACCGAGATTAGCGGCAGTGGAAATCCGTTGCGCTGTATTTTATGGCGTTAAACAACACCAATCCGACGTAGAAAGACAGTTAATTGGAGGAAAAATGTGAAATGTTATCGTTATTATGTAAGATTTTAGGTTCTCACGTCCGTGTCTATGACGAATGCCGTCTTCTGGGATGTGGCGCCGTGTAGATATTGTGTAAACCGACGTCTTGGAGGAAAGTATCGCCTCCGAAACGTCGGTTTACACAATATCTACACGGCGCCACATCCCAGAAGATGGCATTCTTCATTGTTATCGTTACTGCTGGAACATTTTTTTTATTGCTAGTGGGGTGGGACTAAGTCCCTTGTACTGCGCCACTTCTGGCCTATTGTACCAGCCCCAGATGATAGGTGAGGGTGATTGTGGAACAATTGGTGGAATGAAGATTGGCAGGGGAAACCGAAGTACTCGGAGAAAACCTGCCCCAGCGCCACTTTGTCCACCACAAATCCTACTTGACCAGACCCGTACTGCTAGAACTTACATCTAAACAGATTCTAAAGAGTTCTGAAAATTTTGCGTAATACTTAGAATTTCTGGGTTTTGGACATTGTCCACCGTCCGGTATTCTAGAAACTAGAAAACACAACGTTTCGGAAACTGGATCTGTTTCCGTCCTCAGGATGGGGGGAGGGAGAAACCTACTCTGTTGGGTCCCTTAGAAATACCAGTCTCAATCACTGGACCTCACCTGAGGACGGAAACAGATCCAGTTTCCGAAACGTCGTGTTTTCTAGTTTCTAGAATACCGGACGATGGACAAAGTCCAAAACCCAGTAATTCTGAATATTTCATCCGAACAGTTCAGTTTTGAAGGGGCAAAGTAGGAGTACTCGGTTGTCACGTGAAATGTAATTGTGTATGTAAGTAGGTTAAGGGAACAAATTATAACAACTAATGAAATAATCTGGTGGTATCATCTGTCGCAATATACATTATGAAACTTCAAGAAGTGTGATTGAATACAGGCTGTAACTAGGCCAGATTGGCCGAATAAGGCAGCCATAGTGATAATATTGTCTTTATATTTTGTAGCTTACTTAAAGACATCTTCTACGATACTGTCCGATCTAGAAAACCGACATTAACGGCCGTGGGGATCCGTTGCGCTGACCACGCGACATCCTCTAACCGCTAAAGTTGACACTAACTTCGCCGACAAGCGGCGGTCGCTCTGTCGGTATAGTTCGCTTGCGGACTACAGGCCACGGATTTTGTTTTTTCTTTTTTCTTCGATACTCGGTCTAGAAAACGGAAAATTAACGGCCGTGGGGATTTTTTATTGTAGAAAAAAGTATTGTAAATACAAAAAAAGGCCAATTCAATGCCCATCCGGCCTTCTGTAGCACATTCTTATAAACATTTTATTCTATTATGGCGGTAACCCCGCGATTCTTAATATAGATCTTAACTTAAATCTGAAAGTTTACTGTTAATTATCAGTGTAATTACTTCTTTTCCTTTTCTTATATATCTATTTTATATAAATATAGGAATGTAATATAAGTAATAGACTCCTTGCAGAAATCCTTTTCCTTCTAGCCTTTAGTGACTTTGTGTATTCTTTTTTGCTGGTCTCAGTTAAAATGTCCATCATTGTTACCCGCTGGTCCTCGTACGGTTTACAGTCCCAGAAAATATGTTCCTCCTCGTTGCGCTGACCACGCGACACCCTCTATCAGCTAAAGTTGACAGTAACTTCGCCGACAAACTGCGGTCGTTCGATCGGTATAGTTCGCTTGCGGACTAGAACCACGGAGCTTGTTTTTTTTTACGATACTGTCTATGTAGTGTTGAATGGCTGGACGAAAGTAAATACTGAATTGAAAAGGACATGAAAAGGAGCGGTCGTGTCATAATTTGAGGTAATATTACTGCAGTCTCCTGTAGAAACTGAAGAAAACCATGACAAATTTCAGTCAGGATATTCAGTATTCCGCCAGGGTTTCGAACCGGGCACTTCCCGAATAATATCAGATGCTTAATCTCTTGAGCCATTTTGCTCGGTAATAATGTGCCACGTACTGAAGAGAAGAGACAGGAAAATGTTATCGTAGGAAGCAACCGCATCTGTGTGACAGACGTGCAAAGCTATAATAAACATCCCTCTCTCTAGTGGCTAATGTATTCAAAATGTACCGGGTTTGATCCCAAATGTGGGCACTAACATCAAAATTAAAGTTAATCACATAGCTGTCAGGTTAACGCAGCAAATTTCCTGAAGGTGACAGTATGTCAAAGCGTTATGTAGGCTTACTCGTATACCAAATATTACTTAGATAACAGACAATATTCAGTACAAAAGACCTGTTCGCGTAATTAATTCAGGAATTGAGAAAGCGAACGCCAAAACTTATAAAGAAAAACGGGGTTTTCGACGTAATTGTTATCACTGTATTGCGTATTACGTTGTTATACTTCATGTGATTTAAAACTCTTATCTCTTTCGCCTTCCTTAATCCTCCTCGTCCCTCTAGTGCCTCAATTCTGAGCACAGTTCATCTGAAAACAGATGGGCCCGAATCCAAGTGTGCAGTTTTCATAAGAAATTTCTGTTGGTCAGTTGAGCCAGCTCTATAACTTCGAGAATGACTCAGCGCTATGTGATGGCCATGGCCATGACCTTGACATTGACACTGGAATTTGCTCCGCTTTCTGCACTGCGGTGGTCGCGTTCATAAGATTGTCATGTTCCTGTCTGATGCTCAAGAGGCTTGTTGAGGGGCTTTGCGTTGTTCCCGAAGTGTAATGGCAGTCGTAGCATAACTGATAACTGGTTAACAAACTACACTTTCAGAGTACTATTAGGGGAATTGAAAAAGGAGATTATTTTCCGTTATAAATAAAATAACTTTACTCCGGGTTCAGCCAAGTTGATAGTCAGAGATGAAACCCAAAATAAGGACCGAGGTTGTAATAACGTATTCCACTCTCTGATCGAACTTCTGATCATACGAATGGAGAATGAGTGGAGTAATGGCGCGAAAAGGAAAACTTAACTGTGTTATGTAACATGCTGAGAATCCTTTAGAATCTCTTCATGGTATTGATGATGGAAATCACTTTCGATGATAGATAAGGGATCAACTGTCATATCAGCTATTGCAGCCCTTCAGAACTTTTGAATTCTTTCGACACCGATTATTATTATTATTTTAATTAAATATTTATATTTCATTCCTCAATTCGTAATAACACTTAGTTTAATGATTATGAAATTATTATTACTGTCATAATTATCAGCTATTTTTTTGTTTACTTTTACTTTTACTTTTATTCATTATTATTTCTTCCAAGTACTTACCTGTAATTTGTATTTGACTTTTAATAAGTTTGTCTATAATGTAACTCATTCATCTGCACTGTGCTGTGTCTGTAATTGGCCTTGCGGCTGTTGACTCGGCACATTAATAATAAAGAATTGAATTGAATTAACTGCAAATGGGGTTTTTACCCAGTGGCAGTGGTACTACAATAAAAGACAACACACAAATAACACAGATCACACAAAAAAACACACCACACTCAAACAAAACACAGCACACAAAACTACACAAACAGTAAATGACTCTACTCACATTTACGCAAGACTGGTAAATGTCATATAGATTATAATTACGACCAAAACGCATTATAATTATTTAAAAAACATGGAACTTAACCTCCACGTCCTCATTATATCAGTTATTACCCCAGTCTTGACACGGTAACTGTCTCAAAACATGTGACTACATTAAAACACGTGCGAAATTAATTTCGGTGCGATTACACTACAGCCCGAAGTGAGTCGGTTTCGGGCACAACAGAGAATCATCTACATGAGTAGTCCAGTCATGTGGGATATAATGCAGTGCAGTCCGTTGAAAGTCAACAGAACATTTTGCCCAAACCTTCAAGGTCGAAGAATAAGCCAAGCAAAAACTAGCGTGAAAGCAGATGACAAGCAGGGAAAAGCAAGAAACTTCGTTTAACTTTCAATGGGCTGCACGACGTTTTACCCCAGTAGATAGAACTCTTCATAACCGCGGCTCTGAGAACCTCAAATCGTACACAGGCTACATTTCCCCTTCTTGCAAATTTCTTCCCATCTTTAGCATAGTTCCTTCTGTCTTTTTGTCGTCACAAAATGTGTTTCCTTATTATTTTTACACGGCTTTATATAATCAAGTTTTCTTTTCTCCTTGTGTTTATGCTCTTGAAATTAACACCCAAGGTCACAGTCAACTAAAATAAAAACGTCAAAACGCTGGCCCACTTGAATGCTGATTAGAAATATAGGCCTAGTGAACACATGGTTCACATCGCGGACTAGGCAGAGCCACCCAAATAGTAGACGACGGTCGCGTGCGCTGTTTACAACGTCTATGTCTGCCAGACTAGTATTTACAGTTTATAAAAATACGTAATGAAATATTTTTAACATTTTAAAATCTGGCAAGAAAGACTGGAATTTTCAAGCACGTTCTCAAAGGAATGACTGCGTATCGTGATATCTGTCCACACAGCAAGACTGCGATGTTGGATGTACTTTGTATGGGACTTTCTTGTACCATGTCACGACGGTTTTACAGCTATACTGACTTACGTCGAAAGGAAGGTCGATTGGGAGACATAAATTCGGAATTATTTGTAAATATTCGTGTTAAATTTTAAGCCGTCGATCACAGTGGCCGTGTGGTCTAAGGCATTAACTGTCGTCACTCACTGGAACACTGGGATCGTGGGTTCGAATCCCACTCGAGGCATGGATGTCTGTGTGTGCGTTTATTCTACGTTTGTGTTTTGCTGTGTTCATGTAGCGGCCTTGTGACAGGCTGATCACTCGTCCAAGGAGTCCTACCGACTGTGTAAAAAAGATTACGAATCTTAAGAAGAGGCCAGGGCCCAGCAAAGGGCTGTAGAGCCATTGATGAATAGATAAATTGAAGTGTTAGGTACTATCCGACAAGTTGTATGGAGGCAACTGAGGAAAACCACCAAACCCTCAGTGCTGATAGATGATCCTGACTCACCATATCATTGCTCAGCACATTCCGGCTATTGGAATCTTTAAAGAAATTTAAAATAACAAAGATTAGTTGTCAGCGTGATAAAATGCAGTATATTCAGCACCAACGCAGAAACCAGACGAAGAAGCATGGACTGGGGCGAGTGGAGGCAGTTGTTCCGGGTGCAGATGGGATTTGCGAGTGTCGACAACAACAGTGCGAGTAAAGACCCTAGATAAATATTTCATTAATGAGTATAGTCAGCATGAAACGGATTAAGCACAATATATCACTGAAGGTCGCGGAGCAAGGGGCCGGATTATTATGCCCCACCCCTCATACTCATACATACACGAAACGGATTAGGAACTGCGAGCGAAGTCAGAAGGCGAACACTGTGTTATTGTTTCTCGATCGGAAACTAGCCATAAATATTATAAATTTTCCTACAAACTGGAGCAGGCCATTGAACTTGTGTTGTACATAAAGAAGACTATTTGGCAACTGGTTTGGAAAGAAGACATTACAAGTTTCGAGTTCTTATGGAGACGATTGTCCCGAATGTGGCCTTCTGGAGTGTCACACAGTGTAGTCTTGTAGGTGAGTATTGACGTTTCGGGGGAACATGCTGCCTCCTGCCTCTTTTTGTGTCGAAGTGACCATTTTACTTGCAACCGGCTTGTATAACCGTGGTTATTCAAGCTACATGATTCAAGCCTGAAGATGGAGGCAGCATGTTCCTCCGAAACGTCTGTATCCACCTACAAGACTACACAGTGACACAACCCAAAAGCTCACTACCAGAACGTTATATGAAGTGGATTGTTGGGAGATCTAACGGTGCCATAGGCCTCTACGTATTTATGGAGCTGAGCCCTTCTTGAGGAGAAGCCAAATCTGCAGCTACTCAAGAATTTCCCAGCATTTTATGGAACCCGAAGGTTCATTACAGTGTTCACAGGAGCCCTCCACTGGTCCCTATCTTCAGCCAGATTAATCCAATCCATACCATCCCATCCTATCTCTCTAAGATCCATTTTAATATTGTCCACCCACCTACGTCTTGGTCTTCCCAGTGGTCTCTTTCCTTCTGGCTTTCCCACCAATATCCTGTATGGATTTCTCCTCTCCCCCAATTCATGCTACATGCCCTGTCCACCTCATCCTCCATGGCTTGTTTATTCTAATTATATTTGGAGAAGAGTACACATTATATTGTCTGCAAACTCATGTAAGACGTAGTAATGAATAAATATGATATTGCGTGTGTGTTAGACCTAAGAATATACTGACGTATTTAATAGGCTTCCTGCTGGTGTATTTATCACGTGACATGCACTACTCATGTGACGACTTTGTAATGCCTAACCCAGTTGCATATTTCCATAGCGTCTGCTTCTCGCATAGCTACGACTGAGTAGCCACCGTAACACCTGCGCACGCGCCAGGTTAACAGTACATCACATACCGTTTATCCGTAATCTGTTATGTACAATTCCAATAATACGTACAGTCTGACCGTCCACAGAATGTCAGTAAGAGGAATCCGAACTTCTCGCAATACTTTGCTCACGGTTAAGACAGCAGAGCTGCATCTAACTCATTCGGAATAAGCCCTGTTCGAATTCAAGCTGAGAAATATACGTCAGAATTAAAAATATTCGTAGTTTCCGTCAGTGGTTACTAAAATGCTTTGAAATATACGAGGACTTTCTACCATATCCATCTAATTCATAATTAATAATCATCACTTCATTTTACCAACGTAACATCAAGACTGAAACAGAGTAACGGTTACTACGGTTGAAGTAGCATGTTTAAATAACTAACACAAGAATATAAGGGGCACGCGGTAGCGTAGGTGATTGAGACACTATGCTACAAGCCGGAATGTCCCGATGAGGTCATTGGAATTTTTCAGTTTACCTAATCCTTCCAGCCGCACTATGGCCCCGAGGTCGACTCAGCCTCTACAGAAATGAGTAACAGGAATCTTCCTGGGGGTGAAGGGCGGCCGGCGCGTAAGGCTGACAACCTTACCGCCATCTTTGAGCCGATTGTCTGAAAAATGTGGGACCCTCAATGTCTCACAAACCTATGGGCCTCCACTGCACAGGGATAGATTTACCTTTTACCTTTAACACAAGAATATATGCAATGTCTTTATGGGTGTGATATGTAAACGAAGGGAGTGTAAGGGGTTATGTCTTATTCATTTAAAATTATCCCAGGTTTCTGAATTTTTTTTGGTAATTGACAACACTGTCAGTTGCGAGACTATAACGTCCAATGAGAAGACAAGCGATGAATTGTGACTTCGAAAGTATACGGGAGGAAGCGCTCGTGGCCTAGCCAAGGTACTATACTATCTCGCAATTTACCTGGAGGAGCTGAAGAAATCCATGAAGAACGTCAGTAAAAATAGTCGGCGACTTGGCAGAGATCCGAACCGAGAGCCTTCAGAATACAATTCTAGAACGCTACCGCTAGGCCGCCTCGCAGTCGCAGCTTGTCAGGTCGGATGTCGATTACAGAATCCGTGAGATACGCTGCAGAAGCTGTGTTCGGTAACAACACTGCCTCCACGGCCTGTTACCGGGATAACTTTACCTCACGTTGCCCGCACAAAGCATTAGTGGTCTAGCTTCAATTTGATTTGCTGAATTTTAGAGACATTTTGCAATGAAAGCTACTGACGCTGTATAGGGAGAGCTGTTAGGTGGCTAAAACAAGGCCTGAAATGTAATTAGGTCTATATATAATTAGCTAGCTTATGGTAGGTCTATATCTTTATGACCCACATGTCGTATTATGTAATATATGTAACACGGATTTTCATTGCTAGGCAATGGGCCTGTAAACACCTTCCCCTATTATTGCATGACAACAATACGGAGTCCACTGCTATAACAATACACGTCGAAACTGCTTGATACGCAATTCCGTAATATACATGCCTCTGCAAGAACAAAAGATGTTTTCTATGCGACCCATGCCGGGTCTTATATAACGAGAGCCTGCAGATAGGATTAGATTAAACCCTTGTGGAGGCGGGGTCGAATACCTCTATCGTAGCCCAGAGAGTCGTAGGATGCGACGAAAAGGGAAGTCACGAATCTGAAGGAGTAAAATATCGTCGCAAGTCCCGCGGTACTCGGACACGAGAATAACTGCGCTGGCGAGGACCAGCAGCAATTGTAAACGACAGACACGTCCTCTCGCCAGAGAAAGTGTCCCACATCAACAAACTCGCAAGTGTCTGACTAATAAAAATGTGGTCGTAAGCCCCAGATTGGTGCTTTATTCCAAGATAGACTGGCCGACTGGCCGTCGGTCGTAACGTAAGACTCAGGATTAGATCAGAGTTGAGTTGAAGAAGAACCAGAAGTCGACCTGAGAAGATTTAACGCGTGAATTTAAGACTTTGTGCGCGCTATAATTACAGTAATATGGAGAGTGTTATAATTAATCTTAGTTACGATTAGTGAATATCCAATAAGCCGATTAACCAACCCAAACCCCATCTTTAGCCACACGATAGACGTGACAACTGGTGTCAGTAGTATTATATATAGGAGTAATTTTATAAAACTCGTCGTTTTTTGTAAATTCTTACATACTTTTTCTTAGCTTACTTGACGATTCCGTGTCAACCGCATAGGTTATGCTGTGATAAGTGTGAAGTTACGGACATATTGTGAAGACGAGCTAACAATGTGCCTATTATAAGGAAAAATTCCAGTGTTTGCTTGAGGTCTGAAATCTTCCGGCTTATACCGAGACGAACACGCCGTGAAAGACTGCCGCTACACTGAGTTAATTATCTTTCTGATAAAGTTAGTACGCTGTATTGTATGTGTGGAACAATGAGTTCTTTCACTCTTATCTTCTGTAAAAGCTTGAAAAATCAGTTATGTGCCAGCTTCACCCATTCTCACACCAACATAAAATATGTTAGAACACATACCAATTCTTATATCTTCTTTCCCGCTTTTACGAGCTGCCGAAGATCAACTGTCGATTCTGTAGTCTGAACGAGGGTCATCTCAGCTACTGATATAAGTGGAAACGGACCAATAGTCTCTTTGACGTCATATTTCACATTCACCAGTCACGTGCACAGAAGTTAGGGCGTGTAATTTGAATACACTGGTTTAAAAATATGTTTTAAAATTGTTACGCCACTAAAATAGGGTTATACAGGTCAACCTCTCACATCCGGCACCCTTGGGACAAGACCGAAGACGAACCAGAAATTTTTCCGAACCATGGGTGGTCAATATATTACTCAAGTAAGCCACCGTACATAATGTGTTAGTGTTGTTACGCAATTTAAAGCACTGGTAAAGGGAAATAAGCAGAGGAAATATAAAATGATAACATGTGACAAGAAATACAGAGTAGCCGTGTTGTAGTGCACTGAATTTCACCTGTTACTTCACGACATGTTTCGGCAACATAGTGCCATCATCAGGTGCCCTAATTACGATAATCTATTGCATTGATTGCCATTATATGTCTTCATAAAATTATTTAAAAAGTATTTAAAAAGTGCGTATTCGTAAACTATAATAAATTTACACACACTAAAACTTGTTAAGATTATTTATCTTATGTGTCTTATTTAAAACTTGCGTGTGGTTCTTCCACTATGGGGTCGTTTTTCTTATATTCTGTGCAAATCGTGTCTTGTGATGTGTGTTCCCTTTTTAGCTGCGAGTGTTGTAATTACATTACAACATTATAAATACAGAGTAGTTTATTTTAAGTATGAGTGGATAAGTGTGGTACTGAACCAGGCTTTGTCCCTGTAATTTCCCTGCTACGTATTTTAAATCCAACAACTGCTCGATATTCAGTAGCTATTCTATCATCGACGCTTCGAGTTCTGATACTGAGAGCTTTGTTAAACTTAAATATTTAAGTCCGGTTAGAGTACCGAAAAACTGAACGCGTACCAGGCCACGTGTTGTGTCGGATTTGAGAGGTCCAACTTGTAGGCAGTTCTTCATTGCGTGACAATTTTATTGAACAGAAAAATAATTTAATATGTATTTTTGAGCGTGAAATAGATTTACACTATAATTTCCTCGCTAGTCAATAGTCAAGAAGAGAATTATATTTTTTCAGAGTATCCAGGAAATATCAGAAGCTATCGTCCAATGCGTCGTGTTGCCCGATATTCACATTACAAGGTGCATACAGCTGGTTTCAATAATCTGGTTAAGTTTAAATGAGAGAATCGATTCCAAACTCCTACAGATCTTTATTGCATAACCTGTATGGGATACAGAAGAAATAACGCTTTGTTGCAGAAGGAAGGAAAGAGATTTAGAGCATGGTAGATATTGGGAGAATGGAAAATGGGAAGAAGAAGTGGAACAGAGAAGAAATATGTCCACTATCTCAAGGATAGGAATACTGGGACCATATTTTATTAAACTCTTTTGAAATGAGAAAGTACAGAGATGAATTAATGTGTAAGAAGCGGAAGGTTACAAAGACAAAACAACTACGTCCAGGGTGACTATTGAAGTTTTTACTACTCGAAAATTTAACACCCTTACAAGTTTCTTTCCTTATAGACTATCGTCAGAGAGACATCGTTACTTTTTGGAAGCTACTATCACAATGGGTGTTTTGAGTGTTAAAATACATATATACACAATGTTTGTAATGCACAATATATACAAAATCCAACTTTTCCACAAATACGGCAGCTTTCTTGGTGTATTAAAGTTTTTAAAACTTTATTATTTATGTTAAAATTTATAAACCAAGTAGGTTCGTGTCTCTTCTCCTATCGTCTTTCGTGATGGGGGCTACTGTAGTCGTGGAAAAGTTGGATTTTGTATATATTGTGCATTACAAACATTGTATGTATATATATTTTAACACTCAAAACACCCATTGTGATAGTAGTTTCCAAAAATTATCGATGTTCCTCTGATGATGGTCTATAGGGTCCGAAACATGTAAGGGTTTTCAAGTAGTAAAAACTTCAATAGTCACACTGGACGTAGTTATTTTGTTTTGTTAGTGTGACGGACCAGAATAAAACAACAACAAAAAATTTGGAAGGTTGTTAATAATAAATTATCATATGTAGAATAATGCATATTACCAGACAAAGCTGTCTAGGAACGGAGAAATATATGTCTTAAAATTTAACTGAACTAAGATTAGGACACGTAAGTAAATTAAGTTGAGTACAATATATGAGACAAACTCCGTCTTAAGTGCAACAATTTAATTGTAGTTCTTTCTCCTTTCCTTACTCTACACTACATGTTTCGGCCCTAAATGGCCATTTAGGGCCGAAACATGTAGTGTAGAGTAAGGAAAGGAGAAAGAACTACAATTAAATTGTTGCACTTAAGACGAAGTTTGTCTCATATATTGTGTGAGTGTAATAGGATGCTTAAATATAATACTGTAAGTTGAGTACGTTTAAAAAAGTGAAGTCTGTAAATTTTAGGACCTTACACAGCAATAATCTGGTTTTAATTGGGCGAACACCTGTGTTTCAAATTTCGAACTCAAGTAAATAAATGTAAATAAAAATATTCTTTCACCCATCTTAATATTTGAATTATTAGTACATTCGTTTCAGGTGTAAAAATATGAAGGTTTTGATACATTTTCTGGACCTCGTGAAGAGCAAAATAATGATTCTGGTACAGTCTCAGGTTTTATTTAAGATGTATGCACATAATCTACCAACTTTTCAGAACTTTCACTTAAACACGCATCAGCATTTTAAAAGGAGTGGGACTATAGCCAGGCAAATGAAGGGGAAGTCATAAACCGTACAGCGAGCTGCATGCCATCTGCTGCTTGCACAGGGAACTTGGTACTCTGTACGAGAAACAACACGTAGAGTACAAACATAAATTATCGAAACACACTGATACCGAGTCAGATACGTAATTTGTTGCACCAGATAGATAATAAACTTCTGGAATTCGGATTCTGACGGCGAAGTACGCTGCGATTGTCGGGTCCCTTAATTCAGCTCAACAATTCTTGAAATTTTAAACACAAACACAAAATTTGAGAGAAAGTTCATTCTTTCACGTGTCTGCTAGTCTAAGTTCTAATACTCAACATTTTTTATGGCACCAAAATTTTAATATAAAAATGTTTGTACAAAATCCTAAACTTTATTGATTGGGTAGCAGATAGTCTATTGTCTAACTAAAACAATCTGCATTACATTTAAAAATGTTAGGTCTGTATCTTAAAAATTAATCTTTCTTTTAATTCGCTTAGTAGGGGGTGGAGTCCAACTGAGCGATGCATAAATAACTGAAGCCAAATACATGTTTTCCAATATCTGATATCGGTCAAAAGCAGGGTCGCAGACTAAGCGCCAAGGGAGGACGGAAGTTGTGTTAACATTTCAAAGAGTCCAGTACAGTCCAGTCCAGCAAATTACTTCCGGCTCTTGGCAGCAGTGCCATTCTTTATTTCCACCACCGGCGGGACCTATGGCCTAATTTATATTCGTTCCAAACCGTTTACGTGTTTAGAAATGAGGTGTCCGCTTCGATGAGAGGAGGGGGTCGGTGTTTCTGAGTAAGCGACAGATCTCTTGCACTATAATTTCGCACGAGTGTACCAGCACTCACGCAACGTCCAGGTAAGGGTATTTATACTTTATGGATACCTTACACTCTGTCACAATATTACAATGAATAATTCTTATGCAAAATATACATAGAGCATCTGCCAATGCATGCTTCTGCAGAAGATTATGCCTTATTTACCATTCCGAAAAGGCTGATAGTCGCTTGAGCGGTCGTAGGCCTGACCATAGCCAAGTTTAAATTTTTGTGCTTTCTGTGCATGGCTTCTCCTTGCTTAATTGAGCGCACGTTTGGATCTAGATGATTCTGGATAGCTTCTTCATGTTTCCTGCGTAATTTTCCTCACATGTAAGCAATGTGTATTTCGCGGACCGGTATGCGCCTGTTAGAATTGCCAGTAGCGCGGAGAACTCGTTTCTCTGGACGCCGCAATGGGTAAGGTTGAGCATCCACTGCACACTCCGAGGTGCGAAGAGCACAAATCATTATTCACCTAATTATGGCTTTATAAAGAGTAATTTTTATTTTAAAGCCCAAAAGCTCACTTTCGAATATGGACTAGGTTCTTCGTGCATGCGGCCAGGGTCTTGGCTACATTACTTTCGACGTGGACTCTTCATGTCGTCCTCCTACCGAAGATGACACGGACATATTTTACATCGAGAAAAGTAAAAAAGTTCCGTCTAGTGTGATTGGTGAAGATTTTTCTTATTTCAAGTATTTATGCCCTTACATGTTTCGGTCTTCAGAGACCATCATCAGTGGGACACCTTTACATCAATACAGCTAGAAGTCACTATTACAATACATGTTCTGAACGCCAAAATACATACACATAATATTAATAATATACAGTTGGGTATAAAATCTAAAATTTTTACAACTACAGCGGCTGTTCCAATACATTAAAATATTTGTAATTGGTATATTAAAATTTTTACTGGAATTTATGAACCAAGTAGGTTCGTGTCGTCCCTCTTATTATTTCTCTTGGCGGGGGCTCACCGCGTGCCGCCTTGCCGTTCTCGAGAAGAGGGTTCTGCAAATATATTATGGGTATACTGTATTATTTCAGCAACCCTGTTATGTTTTTGTAAAAACTTTTATTTCGTCCTACCTTTAATGTTGTCCTGTATGTGTTTGTGGTTGGCTGTGTTGTTTTTACTGTTCTAGGTTGTGTTGTACTGCGTATTTATACTCCTTGTGTCTGTGACGTTAGTGTGGACGTGTACTCATGTTGTATTATAAGGTCGAATATATTATATGGGTTGTCACTTTCCTTTGTGTGTTTTTGTTCTTCTATCAATTTGTTGAGCTTATTAAAGCGATATATATGGAAGTTTTCTTTTATATTCATGATGCTCCCTTTTTTGGCTTTCTCGACCATTTCTGTGATTACTGTCATCGGTCCGTACTGGCAGCGTTTGTTTAGTATATGTTGGGCAAATGCCGATTCGTCTTTGTTTAGTCTTATGTTTCTTATGTGTTCCTTGTACCTTGTTGTTAGATTTCTACCAGTTTGGCTGATGTATATTTTATGGCAGCTTTGGCAGGTTAATTTGTATATCCCACTTTGTTCGTAGGGGTTTGTTTCTCATTTCTCATTTACTAGTTTACCTATAGTGTGAGTTGTTTTAAGTGCTCTCTTTATGTTGATGTTTTTGAAGAGTTATGTGATATTTCGTATGTAATTTCCCGTATAGGTAAATGTGACCAATTTTTGTTCTTTTTCGGCTTTATTATCCCGATTATTTTTCTTTTGTTTGGGTTTGTTATGTAGCTGTGTGATGTCTTTCTTCTTATAGTCATTATTTAGTGCTATATTAATAATAGTATTTAACTCTTTGTTTTAGCGTTTTTCTTGAGGGGCAGTGTCTGAAGTCTGTGTATCCAGTTTTTGTATGCTGCTAGTTTTTGTTCTTTAGGGTGGCATGAGTTATTATTTATTGTTATATCTGTGGTGGGTTTTCTGTATATTTCCATTTCTATTTGTCCGTGTTTGTTAAATAGGTTTAAGTCCAAGTAGGTTATTTGGTTATTTACTTCCTCATTTATTGTGAATTACAAGTTTTTGCTGTTCATTACAGTGTTCGAGGAGGCATTGTGGGGTTATTTTTGCCTGCTTATATATTATGAAAATGCCATCTACGTATCTATTATAGTATGTAATTTTTTCATCTTCCAGCAGATGTTTTATTCATGTGGGTGCATTAGTGTTGAACCGGTCTGATTGGGGACCTCTCGTTTGTGGATTTTAATTTTTGCTTTCAGTTTGGATTACATGTTATCTTTTTATTGGATCTATCATATTTTTACATTGTTTTAGAGTATTTTGTATTATTCTTTGAATCTCTTTGGTAGAATCTGTTTTTAGCTCGGTGATGTTATATTTCCGATAAAATATTTGTCTTTATCGTTCAGGTCTTCTCTATAAGACAAAGAAAATATCAAAGGTAAATCGAAATAACAAAAGTTTTTACAAAACATAACAGGGTTGCTGAAATAATACAATATACCCATAATGTATTTACAGAACCCTTTTCTCGAGAACGGCAAGGCGACACACGTTGAGCCCCCGCCCAAAGAAATAATAAGAGGGACGACACGAACCTACTTGGTTTATAAATTCCAATAAAAATTTTAACAAACCAATTACAAACATTTTAATGTATTGGAAGAGCCGCTGTAGTTGTAAAAATTTTAGATTTTATACCCAATTGTATATTATTAATATTATGGGTATTAATTTGGCGTTCAGAACATGTATTGTAATAGTGGCTTCCAGCTGTATTGATGTAGAGGTGTCCCTCTGATGATGGTCTGTGAAGAGCGAAACATGTAAGGGAATAAATAATTGAAATAAGAAAAATCGTCACCAATCACACTAGACGGAACTGTTTAACTTTTCGTGATATTGTTAGTGTGAGCGACCAGAATGAAACAACTCAAATACTTTCCATTAATTACAAAGTTAATGATGTTCCTTCTATTTAGTTGTAGTACGTCCTCAGGGGCTGTAACTAACTGACGGAAATACTCTGGATTTCTCTTTATTGATCTGTATGTTCCAGCGCTCAGACCGCGACTTCACCGCAGCGAGGCCGCGCTGCAAATTGCAGAGAACTCGACATCCGTTCTTCTCTACATGTATAGATTCGTCCGGATCAAGACAGGGATTAGTAGGGTGAACACGGTGATGAACCGCCGGGTTCCAAGAAATATTCGGAAATTCTTGCATAGCTGAGCTACCGGCGGCTTCTCGAGAATGACTGCGTTGAGTTAGTTACAGGTAAATTTTCTGACAATAAGTCTAAACTTCGCCTTCCACGCCCATATTCATTCACCGCACATAAATGTTATCAGCATGCGAACTGAATGGATGTGAATTCAAAGTTGAAATCTTGTTTACATTCTGTGTACCTGATAAGGCGTTGGTTGTGGGCTCGGTTTGTCGATATCTCTGTTTCAAGGTTAAGTGCATGGTACCACGAACCAGGCACGGAATGATCAGTTACGGTCAGTGGGCAAGACTTGAATGTTTTTATTCCAAATGTGTCATTGTAGACATGACCTGTGCAGTATAAGATGAGTTTATTAGGGCAGTATTTCTCAAACATTTAAGTCTCGACACCCTTTTGAGTGGTCAAAATCTGCGATCACTCCGCCGACACTTTCTCATCCAAAATAATATTTCAAATAGATGTTCCGCATTACACATCCACTCCCCTACACGCCTTCATGGCGTCGTGCTTAATTAGTTGCACACAGGGACAACTTGACTTTTAACCTTAACCATTCCTTTAGTAGTGTCTGCGTTTTACCCAGAGGGCGAAGACTCGAGATGCTCGAGATTAATGGGCTCCATATTCCTAGCAAGCCGATGGCAGAGGCCGCGCTAAGGCATGTACCATCTTCGCTCGGCTGAACACTGGGATCGTTGGTTCGAATCCCACTCGAAGCATGGATGTATGTGTGCTTTTATTCTGTGTTTGTGCTGTTCTGTGTGCAGGTAGCGGCCTTGCGACGGGATGATGCCCCGTCAAAGGAGTCTTATCGTCTGTGTACAGATTAAGAAACTGAAAAAGCGGTCAAAGCCCACAAGGCCTGTAAAGCCATACATAGATATTCATAGCAAAAGTATGACTGAAAATGGATTATTTTATAACACAGTGTTCGGCCAAGTGGCACAAAAATTTATTATTATTATTATTATTATTATTTATTTNACTGTTTTCTCCCATTTTAAATTCTATTTTTACAGCTACGATAAGGGTATGAACTATATGTTACATTGATTTCGACCTGTATGTGGAACAATAAAAGGGACACTGTGAGGAAAGGAGGCAGGACAGACGCAGTGTCAAGTTTGGGAAGTTACAGAAATACCAATACTTTTGCACGGAGAACAGGCATGGGTGCAAACAAGTGCTGTGTGGAGCATATGCGAAAGCATGTATAGACATCCTGTGAGCATTATCCTCTACCCTTGTCACTCTCCTATTAACCTTTCCACCCGGGATCACCCTGATCCTCATTATCGCTGCTTGGGGGGGGGGGGGATGTTGGACTTGAAGGTTAAGTTAGAAGTTTGGTCTGGCAGCATTTCTAAACACATTGTTCTTCCTTCAGAGCCAGTCAGCCGGTCTGCACAGCGCACACGGTGGTAACTTATAATTTCCTGTAAGTTACGTATTTCGGTACCTCTGGGATGGTAGGCGACCCGCGAACCGTACTGACGAACTAACTTCACGCAGCTGAGACCTTCTTCAGAAGCCGTCAGTCGCATAGCTACTCAACAATTTCAAAATACATTATGGAACCCGAAGACTCATTACGGTGTTCACAAGATTTGTAAGGATTGCATCCTGTTGCGTGTATACAATGAATATATATGTGTGTGTATTATATATATATATATATATAATTTTTACCGTCAACGCAACAATTTTTATTTATTTATATAGCACGCACTATATGTTTCGAACTTAAATGGGTCATCTTCAGGTGCAGCAAATTTCTCACATATTATTATCGAACTGAAACGTTAACTTTCCAATTTTTATAAACTCTTCGTGCCGGTTTGTTCCTATTGAATTCAATAGACAAAACTTAGGCTAGACTTTTGGTTAAAATTAATAATAAAATAAAATAAGAATAAAAATCGTACATGTAATAAGGTCTTATATATAATAGGTCAACATTAATTTAATAATTAACTGATACTAAATCCACAATTTGAGATTTAAGAATGATCTTTCAAAATGTTATAAGCTGCGAGTAGCTTCGTGTTTGTTACTGCAGTAGCCCACGCACAAGCTTCGTCAGATTTCTTCTACTGCTTGCTGCATTGGCTCGCCATGTTAGTATCGTAGTATTACTATTTTCCTAGAGAAAATGGCCTCCACGGCTCACGTTGTCGGGAGCCAATGATTAACGTGTACTCTTTATATTATCCGGTGCATTGCGCTTCGTGGTTCATACAACAGTACGTATTGTAGTATACATGTCAAGTCTGGGGAGTCCCGTCTTGTGTATAGCATCAGAAACATGAATCCAGACGCCACCTGCTATTTCTATGACGAAATATTGCTAGTCAGATATGCAGCATATCCAAATACGGAAAAGAAAAATTGTATGCACACGACGATGAATGAAAATTTGAATATAAATTTAAAAAATATATATATAGATAAATATTTAAATAGAAAATATGCAGCATAAATAGAGATCTTCGAAAATATTATGTTTATTCATAAAACATTCAAAATATGCATTTATATGCACCATCAAACCATGCCTAAAATTTAAGAAATGAAGTAAATATATATAAATTAATATAATTTTGTGGTTGCAAGAAAGAAATATGCATTTGCATTACATCCCAGCCTCTGTTATTAGTTTGACACAGGGGACAACTTTACATATAAACGACAATTTATAATTCTAGCGAATTTGTTAACTTATAAATTTTAAATGAATGCCATCCCTAATCACATATATGCATTAGGCGTGGCCTAACTGGGTAGAGCAAATGGTAAACGATATATAGACAGGGTGAGGAGCTAGAGGTAGTGGCTTACATCAATATAATGCATGGATGTTTTTTTTTTGAGGGGGGGGCTAAGAAAACGAAGAACCTCAGTCAGGATTCGAAACAGGTACTTCCCAAATGCGGATCAGACTCGTTCCTTCATATCAGTAGCACGATGAACTTGCTTTGTGGTTTCTTTCTAGCCTAATACCGTCATCAGCGGAAGTTATCATAAACGAATTCGTAAATAACAGGATGGAACTCCAGAAACCTTGGCCCCATCAAGTGGCTCTTTTAAATGAAAGATGTATTGCTGATATTTTAATAATATTTCTAAGCGACAGGAAGTTCTATGACGTAGTTACGCCACTATAAAACCGCAAGTCATGAGAGTTACGTTTGCCCAATGAACATGCGATAACATGAGACTTACAGACGACGAGATTTGTTATTAATTACCACGCAAGCAAATATAAATATAAACACACATATCTTAAGAAGAGTAATTGAAAGAAAAGAAGAAAGATGTACAGCAGGGTTCTTGGATAAAAACGTAGTGGTGCAAGATACATAAATAAAAGATCCTTCAAGTGAGAACAGATTACACTGAAAATTTCTAGACCTATTAACACAGTTAGATCATTTATCTTTTCGCAAATTTTCGTTTGGTAGTATTGTTAATTTAAAATTCCTCTAAGCTGTTAAATATAACCTCAGGCTTTCCTCAGTAACTTTGTAATCATTAACAAACAGCTGCATGCTAAAACCTATCAGTATGCCAATAAACTAGTAGTAGGGCCAAACTTCACATATCTCAAAATTTCAAAATCACTTGGACATGATACCTCGTTTTCAGATAAAGAAAGAAGATTAACATATGAGTTGGGCCTATCGGTATATGTTTGGGGACGTAGTACAAAACACAGTGAAACTCTTGCAGGCATTTCCGTTGTGATATTGCCGCGTGTTTGAGTGACTAAGACGTGGGTTTGGATTGGTGAATCGGTTTACTGATCCTCACTAGTTGTAACTACAAATAAGTGTAACACTTTCAAGATTACTGTAATTATATCACACAAAGTCTTCAAATTCAGGCGTTAAGTCTTCACAGGTCTTCTACGAACTGCTCGTGGCTGTCTCCAACCGAGAACTGCACTGAACTCGAAGTCAAAGTCTCATTGCGACTGACGGTCAGTCAGTCATTCTTGGTGTCGAGCTCCATCTGGGCTCATGACCTGATATTTATTATTGTTTGATAGTTTGTTTCCTTGGCACTACAGCCCCAGTGAGCCTAGGCCTACCTCCATGAACTTCTCTGTTCAGTTCAGTTTTTCTAGATCTTACACATTCGGTAGGACTCCTTTGGCGGCTGATCGCCTCGTCGCAAGGCCTCTACTTGTACACAAACAGAAAAACGCACACACACAAACTAAACATCCATGCCCTGAGTGGGATTCGAACCCACGACCCCGGTTCCCAAGCGAGCGAAGACAGTACATGCCTTAGACCGCTCGGCTACCGTGACCGGCTTTGTTTGATAGTTACGGTCTTGATATTGTGGGGCGCACTCTCTGACGAGGGGACGGGTCTGTATTTTGTCAGAGTCATTGTCTGCAGTAGTAAGTCTTTTGTCATAATGTAAAGGATATTTACATTTTACACGTTAAACATATTGTGACATGTTGCGCAAAGGAGAACCCCCCCACCAGCAGTGACGCGGCGGGTGAGTCAGCGCTCCCCTCCCCCTCCTCCGCACGGTAACGTAACGGTGACGCAACCGGATTGTTACGGTAGTAACAGCGGTTACTACCGCTTGCGTTGCTAGCAACACAGCGCCAGGCAACAAGGGTGCCTATTACGTGGCCGTATTGTCCGATCGAGGCTACATAAGGAGCAGCGAAGGCTATTCACAGTCAGTCGTACTGTGACAGTCGCCGAGTGAGTTATCAACGACTTCTCAGTTCGCAAGTTACGAGCTACAGCCGCGTGTGCGATAACCAGTGATAACCAGTCATATTTGGAGTGTGTAATTCAGGGAGACTTGTATAGCTCCCGCATTATTAGTACGTGAAGACTCTCGAAGAGAGTGTTAAGAGATTTTGTTCTAGGGTTTGTAAAGAGTGGAAACCCGTAACATTGTTATAATCAATTGTAGCCGATAGTTGTAGATTGTTGAATAAACCAATTAACGATCTCTACGGCCTATTCAGTAACGAAACACGTTACATGGGTGTCAGAAGTGGGATTTGGACTTACACACGTGACCAACGAGCTTCGAACTCGAAACACGTTACATTGGTGTCAGAAGTGGGATCTGGACTTACACACGTGACCAACGAGCTTCGAACTCAAGACACGTTATAATATTAATAGATGTATGCAAAATATATACAGGGTCTCTGTTAGTCCAGGCTCAGTACAGCAGATTTCTAGTACTTATTGCCACAGTGCCAGTCTAGTCACTTGATCGGTCGTATGCTTGACCTCCGCCAAGTTTAAACCTCTTGTATTTTCTATGTCTGAACTGAACTGCTGGTGTTATTGTCGTTATATTGCCTCCGCATGGATCACGCACAGAAAACCCAGTCCTATTGTTGCATAATGAAGATCACACAAAGATCAAGTCACGTGATTCCTAGCCAGTGTCTTCGTTGGTGCGCTCTTGTCTAGCAACGCGCAATAACATTCCTCCACTGAGATACATCTTCCATTGTTGGCTTGTGCGTAGTCGGTTCCGGGGTGTTTACCGGTCCGTTACTTAGAAACGCTCTGGCCATCCACGTTACATTATCTATCAAATACAGAAACCTTTCGGAACAACTGATTGCCTACACCTGCACCTTTCTTCTTAGTTTGCATCCTGTTCTGTCTCAAACATGTATGGTTGGGTTAGCCGTCGCCACAACAAAGTGATTTATAATCCACTTTGACCTAAGCACGGTGAAGTACATATCTAGCATAACGCCCATACGAGGAAGCGCACGTGATATAATTAATGGCCACAAGTATTACACAATTTTATACAGATGAACACGTGTGCTTTAGCACTGCACGTGGGCCGCGCCATAGCTCAAGCAGTTAGTCGCTGGCTTCCCACTGCGGCGGCCCGGGTTCGATCCCAGGTATCGTCAAGTGGGATTTGTGGTGGACAAAGTGGCGCTGGGACAGGTTTTCTCCGAGTACTTCGGTTTCTCCGGCCAATCTTCATTCCACCAATTGCTCCGTAATCACCCTCACCTATCATCTGGGTCTGGTACAATAGGCCAGAAGTGGCCGCAGTACAAGGGACTTGGTCCCACCCCACTAGCAATAAAAAAATAATAGCACTGCACATAACAAACCCTTGCAACAGCTTCCATTACATTTATACATCACACCTCTGGGCACCATAACCGTTCACATATGGACGCTTAACAACATTGATCCACGAACTATGGAACTATATAATGATGTAGATTAATACTACATTGAACATTATAATTTTTTACTTGGCATACACAATTTTTAATAAATTTTAATATCTTTTAATAATTTTAAAACATTTTCCAATACTTTTAATACCTATAATACAAGTCAATATATGTATTTGTGTAATACATTTTAATATATTATTGATATATTATATATTTAATTTCAGTACTTATATTTAACTAGAGGCACAAATTCTGTATCATAGAATATGACACGTTGTACCAAATATGGATTCACATTAGGAGTTCAATGACCCTAGACGTATTCTTATATCATTGCCTGATGATGGTCCTATGAGACCGAAACATGCAGCAGGAAATAAATATTCAATTGTAAAATATTGATTGATTATATATCACTTTATTGTGGTGACGGTTAACCTAACCATATATGTCTTTTAATAAATCAAAGGCAGATGTCCACAAGCCATGATTTGCGGATCGGGTATTGCCTGATATTTCATATGAACTGATTTCTTTGATGCATTTGTGACAGTTCACAGTTACCTGCATATGTCTCGTGAAAAGTTTGTTCCGCAATGTGGTTTTCTCTGTATCCGAGATGAATTCTGGTTTCAGCAGGATGGGGCAACTCCGCATCATGCTCTGGTGTTTCGTAAATACCTGAACGCAATTTCCCTTGAAGCAGGGAGATGGATTACTAGAGAGTCATAAGCAAAATCCGCTCTTCTCCACCACCATCCACAGAGCCAAGACCTGTCAAACTTCGACAGTGGGCTTTGGGAGATCTTCAAAATGGTTGGCAGCAAACAGAGATATGCAACAACAGAAGTACGTATACTGGGAGAAGCAATCTGCACCCTTTTGCGCATCACACTGCGCATGTTACGTTATACCATCATCGTACCTGTCTGCACACTATTCCTTGCACGGAGAACGATGTTTTGTTTGATGACGCTTTCAGTATCGAAGCTACTTAGAGTAGGATGATAGATTGATGAACTGGGAAAATTTGGAAGGAAACGGTCGTGGTCAAATAGAGGTACTCTCCTGGCATTTGCCTGGAGGGTCTGAGAACAACAACAGAAATAGTCAAAATATCTGAAACTCCGGCAAAAATTCGAAGAAAGATCTTCCGAATACGACTCTAGACCGTTACCTCTAGACCAGACTGTTCGGTATAACACTTATTTCCTTACTACTGTGTTCATGTTTCGTAAATCATAAGTTGTGTTCAGGATGAAAATAAACTACTTTATGCAATTATTCAATATATCGTTTCAGAACTCTTGGGTCAGACGGTAGAATATATTTAGAGCAAATCTGATATATCAGAAGGAAACAATTGGATAATACATAGACTCTTGATGGACAAGAAAATTATTGAAACATAAAATTTAAAGGCCAAGTACAGATCTTCCATTTTCGCTGCAAGATTTATGGCTGGTTATTACAGATAACCTATCTGGTTGACTCTAAACCGGAAGCATTCCGATTTGTTTGATTATTTACCAGTACAACCTGGAGTACAGACTTCCTGTACCATCGAATGATATGAAATCGCCTCTGATGAGATAGGAGCAGCTGGCTTTTGCATATACTTACTTACTTACTTACTTACTTACTATGTAACTGAGCCCTTCTTGAGGAGAAGCCAAATCTGCAGCTACTCAAGAATTTCACAGCATTTTATGGAACCCTAAGGTTCATTACCGTGTTAACAAGAGCCCTCCACAGGTCCCTATACTGAGCCAGATCAATCCAATCCATACTATCCCATCCTATCTCTCTAAAATCCATTTTAATATTGTTCACCCACCTACGCTTTGGCCTTCCCAGTAGTCTCTTTCCTTCTGGTTTTCCCACCAATATCCTACATGCATTCCTCCTCTCCCACATTCGTGCTACATACCGTGCCCATACAATCCTCCTTGACTTGATCATTTTAATTATAGTTGGAGAAGAGTACATGTTATGAAGCTCCTCATTATGCAGTTTTCTCCAACCTCCTGTCACTTCATCTCTCTTCCGTCCAAATATTCTCCTCAGCACCCTGTTCTGAAACATACTCAGTCTCTGTCCCTCCCTTAATGTGAGAGACCAAGTTTCACACCCATATAGTACCACAAGGAAAATTACGCAGTCTCTATAATCGATAGTCTGGCCTACAATCGAGCTTAATATCTCTGGGATACAGAGAACTTCGCACAGAAAAAAGGGGGTGTATCAGATTCAACCCCCTTCTCTTCATAAATTTTTGAAGGACACGAGAAGTGTTACTATTTTCCTCGAATTAATTTAAGAAAGAAATTAGTAACGACGAAGAAGAGATCTGTATCCATTTTCGCAGTAGAGTTGTTTGAAAATATATACGTATATTGGTTTTGTCCATAAAACTCAAACTGTAGCTATGCTGTCGGCGCTGAAGAACCAGCATCAGGGAAGACAACGTAGTTCAGTCAGTTCCTGTGAAGCAACGTACACGTATTCCTGGTCATCGTGAATAATAATAATAATAATAATGGGTTCTGGACCAGATGAATAGATTTACTGGTCACTCACAAGTCGTAAATACAAATAATTATAACAATATAAAGATTACTGTAACTATAATAAATAAAACGAAATCTTAAACGTCCGCTTGCTAGTCGTTGGTTGGTAACGAATCTTATCTGGTTAACACTTCAACTGTTCAACTGCTTTCTGAATTCTCTTACGAATGAATATCTGACTGAATTGAATTCACGAACTAACTTCCTCAACTTCCAGAAAACCTAAAGGCGCGTCCACATTACTCGTGCTCGTGTGACTCGTTATGCTCGCGAGTAATGTGGACGATATGACAAGTCACGAGACAAGCAAATTTTAAATTTTTAATTTAAAAACTATAGCCAGTAAATTAAAATACGACTACAGCCTATACACACTACGAGTAAATATACGGATCCTCACGCGCCGAAGTCTGGCGAGCAACTGAAGTAGTGTGGACGAAGCTTTACGAGCACAAGTAAAAGCCAGACGATTCTCCCGGCGAGCACGAGCACGAGCACAGTAATATGGACGCGCCTTTATAGAAACCACCGTCTCCAAATGTTCCATTACTGTCCTTCATGAGTGCAGTGCCTCGGGATCCACGTGTTAATTCCCAAACAAATGTCTGGTTTTCTAAGTGTTTACGACTTTCAGTTTCTATATCCCTGGAAACTATGTTACTTAATTAGTTGGTTTCCAGGAATCAATCTCTCCGTGGCAACGTGTTTTCCCATTCGTTTCCTAGAAACAACCCACATGTCACACTATTTATGGGTCAGTTCTTCAGAGTGTGTCAAGAAAATTGTATAAATGGGATACTCAACACAATAAACTATTGAAGCTGAGACGAACTAGATACTACAGCGTCAACATTCATTTATTGGCGCAGATGTTAATACTACATGTTTCGACCTTTCTTTTAGGTTATCTTCAGGCATATATAAAACGATAATGATAAGTTTTTGAATATGTTAATCCATTAATATGAATCCAAGCTTTACATTAATATATTTTATAATATCACAACTCTTAATTCAAATTTTGATCAAATAAATATATACACCTATATTATTGTTATTATTTTTATTGAATTGAATATTTAAAAGTAAATTAAATGTATATGTTTCCATGGTCTGTCACTAGAGTACAGATTTAGAAATCCAATTATACTCATATTAAAACACTATATTGTTACTATAAATTGACACATAATATCCTTCGAGTCCACGATTGCTGTTTAAAATTGAATGAAACTAAAATTAAATTTTACATTTATTAATTTACATTAATTTGGTTTTATTTAGGCTTTCATGTGGCCGCTATTTAATTGATCTGCTATGTTTAGGTTTAAGTTGAGGTTATAGTACATGTGATTTGGGTGACCCGCCATGCTGGGACCCCTCTTGCATTTATGACATGTTGCACTAATAGTATTCCTATTGTGTAGCGTCTGTACTCGATTCTGAACTTTGTATTCCGCTCTGGTAGATTCTTTTCGTGGGTTCAGTTGAACTATAATGTCAGAGTTCTAACAAGACCGCTACAACACCGACACCATCACCTCCACGGGGGACCCGTACATATTACACAACATTAAACGAATAAATGAATGTTGATACTGTATCTAGTTCTTCGGATATTCAATAATTTGTTGTGTTGGTAGGTAACCCTGTAACAGGTCGTGGAGGCCCATAGGATTGTGAGATGTTGAGGCTCCCACATTTTCTAGATTATCGACTCACAGATGGCGGTGATGTCAGATTTACGCGCAAGCCGCCCTTTACCCCCAGGAATATTTCTGGTACTCATTTCTGTTAGAGGCTGAGTCGAGCGCAGGGCCATATTGCGGCTGGAAGGATTAGGTCAATTGAAAAAAAGCACCTCGTCGGGATTCGATCCTGCGACCTTTCGGCTTGTTTCATAGTGCCACAACCATCTATGCTACTGCATGCTTGTTTTGTTGACTATCCCATTTATATAATTTTCTTTAATGATACACAACAGGATGCGTACTGTGAAAGGCTTCAAAGTGTGTATTCCATATTTCAAAACAGTTGACGTCTGTGTAGCAATAGCCACTATGACTTGCATTATCACGGCTTTTCCTTAATAAAATTCTGATACTGCATTGCGTCATGCTCTAATGTCAGCTCATCTTCTTCAACTCTCCATTAACATTTGGCAAGAGATAAGACGTGGGGTGTATGTCAGAATGCAAGGTCGTCGCCAGGGGACCACTGGCCAAGCCACTCCTTCCGCTGCATTCCGCAGGCACGGCCCGTCAGCGCTTGGGGACCAGTCTGGTCCCGGATAAAAGGTTAGATTTTAAGTTCTTTTTTAGTGCTGTGAGCCTCTTGCAGCTCTGCGAGGACATGGACAAGGTATCTGAACACGCTGTCTGACGTTCTTCGGTTCCACCACACAAATGATGGTATAGTGCCATACCTAGGCTACTGTCACGCCTTTCCACGTCATTTCAAATTGAGTATTCAAATAAAGCCCCTCGTTTCTCAGGTAACGAAACGCCATTAAATAACTTGAAAACGAACAAGCAAAAACCACGTGGTTAGTATTCTTTATCTATTATTATTACTATTATTATTAATGTGGACTGAGTCCACTTGGTACTGTGGCCACTACTGGCCTACTGTACCAACACCAGATGATAGATGATGGTGATTGTGGAGCAATTGTTGGAATGAAGATTGGCAAGGGAAACCGAAGTACTCGGAAAAAGCATGTCCCAGTGCCACTTTGTCCACCACAAATCCCACATGACCTGGTCCGGACTCGAACCCGGGCTGCTATGGTAGGAAATATGGCATGCAGTATGGAGATATTGTTAATAAAAGCAACAATATCCCCAAATGAAAATAAATAACAAGAGAAAAACATATTTTATTATTACTGATACATTAGCGAGGCTGCTACTCTTCAGACATGTGGCTCAAATGAGGCAACTAAAACACACTGACATTTGTGGTGAGAGAACTTCTTAGGAGACGATCACTTTGGAAAAGGGGTCAAAGATGAGACGATAATATTAAAATATATCTTGCGGGGACAGGTTTTGTTGATTGAAATGATCCAGAACATGATCTGATGGTAATCTTTGGAGATAACAGTGTTAAACTTTCGGGGTCAAGTACCACACATATCATTAACTATTTTATTTGGTCAGTTAGTTTCAGATGTTGTTTCTGTATGCTGCATTTTAAGAGAATCGGTCCTCTGATATATATATTCATTGTTGTGTACAGGTATGCATACAGTATACAAAGTCAAAAGTCCCAGCTTTCAGGTTAAAAGTAGGAAAGAAAATGTTGAAATGCAGAATTGATGCAGAAATGGAATTGTATTATCCGGAACAATCATACGCTTAAAGACTGATAACCCAAATAAGGCCATTACTCAATGGAACTAATAATAGTAAGATGAGTTTGCATTTACTCAGTGAGACTTGGGCGTGAGTTGACACAAAGTGACCTTTGTATGAGACCGGGTCTCGGTTTTTCCAGAGTTCCTACTTATCGGATGACCTTTAGTAATGAATAATGCAAAGAAATTAGCGATAAGTGGAGAAGAAAAAAAAAGTTATAAACAAGGGAAGATCTTTCAAAGTCGCACGAGCTATTTCAATTCCACTTTCTCGTGCATGGGGCGCTGCGAGGGAAGGGCTTGTCAGCTTCTAGAGACCTACAGAGATAACTCATCAGTGAGCTGTAGGGTTTCATGAATAATGGACAATTTTGATTTTTACAAAATTGTGTTAAACAAGAAAATACAATTATATTAACAGGCGCTGAAATGATGTTGCACCGATGACTCTGGCTTGGCCTGTGATATCGAATTGGTCTTTTGCACCAAACCATTCAATTCTAACATCAGCCTGCACAGTATTGCAATTGTATCAATTGCATAAGTCACGTATGGTCGAATGAGAGAAAAACAATAAATATATGTCTTGCTGTACGTCCCAAGAAGGCTCAAGAGGCAAATCTTCTGACTTGTATTCGGGATGTGCCCTTTTAGAATTTCGATCGGAACACGAGCTATTTTAACCGCGGATTTCCATGGGTTTCTTCAGTCCCTGCATGAAAATTCCAGGTAGTACTGTGACAGTCCAAACCTTTTACAGTTCTCCATGGGACGCTATGGTCCTCTTTAGCCATTTCAGTAGGGTGACTGGTTTATTGGGGAGACCGATTTATTAGCATGTTATGACTTACTTTTCGCATCTGGACAGAAACAACTGCCTTGTTTTGTTACCTGCAGCTTGGGTGACCGGAAAGAGACAAGGCCACCACGGGACGCAAGTCTGTAGTTTGCCGAAGATGTAAATTTTGTTTTGCTGATAAGTGTGGCTGTCATAAAGGTGTCTTCGGAAGGGTGTAATTGCACCCTAAACTAAGAAATAACCGCTTTCGCATGTGGGGTTCCGAGTTCTGTATCTTGGGAACTCTTTATTCTCAAAGTTCGTTATGTGATTGTCTAGTGCTAAATGCACGATGAATTTGGCTAGTTAAAATCAGCCAATAGGAAACTATTCCTGTCTGGGAGAGAGGCCGTGTATTCAAATCCTTCACAGGGGACGAAGCGACGCTCCCGCAGGATAGCAGCCTTCGAAAACTTGGCGTTTTGAATCCATCGGAGGCAGACGTCATTGAGCTGCACTCCTCAAGTTTATCTAAATTTATCAGTCTATCATTTTGGTCGATAAATCTTTGATAGGAGCAATGAGTCACATTACTCTGTGCTTGCTGATGGAGTTATAGTATTTCGCTTCTGAAATAAACAATTTGTGGAGAGTGGAAATCGTGTCGTTGATTTCTAGCAGTAGACTGGCTTTAAGTGTGCAGTTTCTCGTTGCCTCAGTTATTACCGTAACACGATCCTGATAAGAGTCAAGTGGTCTACCGAAGCCGGCAAATAAGTACAAAGATAGAAAGGGGACGGTTACAGTACGTCAAATTAGGTTACTGCACCGACTTTTTTATCTTTTCACATTCATTAATCATTGTATCAATCGATGTCATAGACATATATCTAAGCTACTAATAGCGTCGTTAAATAAATAACAGAGAAACGAAATAGGTTTAAGACGAACATTTTGCTATAAAATCAGGTGTACCACAAGGCAGTGTCTTAGGCCGGCTACTTTATTTACTGTATACAGCAGACCTACCAGTCAATGCCAACACAACAATGGGCACATTTGCGGGTGATACCTTGAACCCCTCAGGCAACACAGATCCAGCAATAGCTACCTTCACTTTGCAAACTCATCTAAATCAAATACAAGAGTGGACAAATACATGGAAAATAAAAATCAACGAAACCAAGTCAGTGCAAGTAAACTTCAGTCTAAGAAGAGAACAATGTCCTGCAGTTTTCTTTAATAACATACAAATACCTGAATCACCCAGCACAAAATACCTAGGTATTCATCTAGACCAGCGTTGGCCAACCTAATACATTTCGAGGGCCAAATTTAGTTTATAGAACACCATCAGGGGCCAGATACGGTGTTTCTTTCAGAAGAGTGGTCGGGGAGTATTGCCCCCCAAACCGAATCAGTCACAACCCGTGTATAAACAAGTGCATTTAAACCTATGTATTTAAATTTTACGTTGCACCAATAATATTAAGCCGATATTGAAAATTTCACCGATCGATTTTATTGTCTTCTATCACTTCTAACCCCAGAGCATTCTTTCTTAAAGAAACACTGGCCAGATCATGCCTTATGTTTAGTTTTATATATGCCGGGGAAAAGTGCAATTATAATTTAAGAAAGAAAAATAAAATGCCTTGAAATTTGCAATTACTTACCATAAAACGGCGCAAATTCCTCTTTCAGCAGGGATGAGCACAAAAGACTTTCAATCATAGTTTTTATTGTCTAATGATTATACCTAAATCCTCATATACACACTGTTTTAATGAGAGCACTGTGGTTTCATAAAACTGGAAACCAATGATATAAAATCCACTTCTAATTGTGAGGTTGCCACCCGAAGAATATGTGATAACACGACATCTGGAAGTTTGTTCCTGTTCTTAGACTTTACATGCTTAGGTGATGAAAACGCTGTTTCGCATATGTAAGTACTTGCAAAAACAGAGCAAAGTTTGAGAGCCAAATTTCGTAACAGCGGGTAACGTTCTGGTGAAAGCAGTTTCCAAAAGTCAATTCCAGTAACCTGAGATGTGTTTAAAGATGGGTCACATTGAAGTTCACAAAGCTCTCATTGCAGATGACCTGGCTGAGATTCTATATCACAATGTATAGGA
>NW_019721526.1:884121-946268 GCF_002891405.2 Cryptotermes secundus
TGCTAATATCTTCCAGCCTCCTAGTAACAGTCTGTTTTGAAAGGGGCACTGTTTGAAATTTGTTTCCTACCTTATTTTCATTGAAAGCTTCTGCCATCTTTATCGCACAGTTCTTAATTAATTCACCATCACTTAACGCTTTTTTAGCTTTCATTAATTCTAATGTCACGAAATAAGAAGTCAGCAAAGCTTCTTGTTGTTGTAGTGTTTCATTGGTAAAAACTTTAACTGATCGCAGACTACTTTCCTTGATTCACAAGAGTGTTTTCCGAACTTCTGTTTATGATTTGTCATGTAATGCCTCTTTAGGTTGTACTCCTTTAAAACTGCTAGCACTTGAAAACATACTAAACCCTGTGGCTTGTGGTCTTTATTTAATATAAAAAATAGTCATGTTCCCACTCAGATTTGAACGCCCTATTTTCACTATCAACTTTTCTCAATTTACTATTTGACATGCTGTATCACTTACAATAACTTCAAACCCAATTTTAATTGAGAAACAGTTCTACACTCACACTCTGTAATCACACTTCACTTTCTAAAATCGCACTAACTGGGAGACATTTCTGCTAGAACTGGCACTTAACAAAGGCCAGGATGCCGAGAGAAACGGTAAATATTCCATCGCCGCGAGCTAGCTGGGAATGGTTATTATTTTGAAGGTGTCATAAATCCTTCACCACTACGGTCTTCCCTTCAGTGCTATCTCCCTACAGAAGTAGGGTTGGGGGACTTGGGATTTCCATGACATGAACACAGTTATTAGAAAACAGTTTGAACTATCCAACTCGGTAAGAACATATACACTCAATTGCAAAATGCTGTAAGCTAATGAAACGTCCTATTAAAAACTGGATTCTATGCCAATACTGTTGTGAAGTTAAGATTCTTGAAAATAAACCTGAGACTTGGCGGGGGGCCGGAGTAAATCAAGTCGCGGGCCGGATGCGGTCCGCGGGCCGCCAGTTGGCAATCGCTGATCTAGGCAACCATCTAACCTGGAAGGAACACATTACTAAAAACGCAAACAGATTGATTTAAAAATCAAGGATATTCATGGGTTAATTGGAAGAAATTCCAAACTCTCATTAGACAACAAAATCTTACTTTACAAAACAATAATAAAACCAATTTGGGTATATGAAGTGGAAAAAATCCAAAGATGTCAGTCAAAGATTCTACGTATGGTTACTAACGCCCCGCGGTATGTTTCCAGTATAACACTCCATGAAGACCTGAAAGTGCCGCTAGTGAAGGAAGTCATAAAAGGGAAAAGCACAAGATACCTCAACAAAACAGAAGGACATGAGAACGTACTAATGCAACCGTTACTGGAACCGCACAATGGACGAAGACTGAAAAGCATTCGGCCAGCCGACCTGAGAGAGGGTTAACGAGGACTTATTTCCTGATAAGCCTTCTCCACGTCACGAAGAATACTACAGCAAATTAGCTTATAGAATCAAATGTAATTCTGATTGCTAATATTACTTTAATAATAATAAAAAAGAACGAACTTATGGATATAGTGCTAACACTTCTAAGTGATATTTTAGAGATCTCGTGTTCGAATATCTGCTTAGTGAACGGTGATTTTTACTGAGGTGTCTATTAGTTTTCGATAGGCCTTCCGCAGAAATTCAGGGACAGTACACCTATCTTAAAATAGGCCACAGCCGCTTCACTTCACCTCTTTCCTATTTTACATTGACAGTCATCCTGCCCTTGAACACAACGTAACAAGTGAAGTTCAGAGGGTGGAATTAAATATATAAAAACACAATAAATCGGTTATGCACGGTGGTGTGATTACGAATGCTGAGACATGAGACAACATTCACGTACTAACAGAGAGTTTCCTTGGAAGGGCTGATGAAGAACACGAACCGAATCTGTCAAAAGCCCGCAATTCAAACCTGACCAGTGATCTAGAGTAAGAAGCATGGATGCTAGTGTATACGAGTACAAAAATAAACAAACTCCGTGGTCTGTAGCCTGGAAGCGAACTATACCGACCCAGCGACCGCCGGTTGTCGGCGAAGTTAGTGCCAACTTGTGTGGATAGAGGGTGTCGTGTGGTCAGCGCAACGGATCCCCACGGGCGTTAATCGTGGTTTTCTACTCGTAGAGCGGAGCCACTATTTCCTTGAAATACCTCCTCAATTATCCTCACGAGGCCGAGCGGACCCCGGTCCAGACACACCATACCAGTACAACGCAACGTTAAATTTAAGATATTTATACAATGGACCAATGAGCAAGCACAGTGGAGTAGTCAGCTTCCTACATATCGTTAGGATTCGTGCGTCTGACCCTTCCTCCTGGGAAGTTCTCGGATATTCGCAATGTGTCAGTAAAAGCACAAGCCACATTGACATTTCAGCAAGAATTTTACAAATGACTGAAGTCTCTACAGGTCCAGAACATTAGGCCTCTTCTCATCTTGTCTATGTAAACACTGCCGCAGCGTCCGAAAGGAATTCAGAATTTCTTTCCAATTACTGATCATTTATGAAACAGAAGACCATCCTAATTCGACATGCATACATCGTCTTGACGTCTTGCAGCGGTACAAAGTTTCGAAGTAGAGGGTCCTTACTTCAAACCACAGGATCCTGTTTTAAACTAACACAGATTTCATGCAACTCGGTGGATATTGTGACGTGACGGCTGAGAGCCGGAATATCGAAGTCGAAGCAAACGTCCATTGCCAGACAACGGCTGGGTAAACATTGTTCTCGCAGTGAAGTCAGAAAACTACAGCCATTGCTAGGTAACGATTGGCTAAACACGTTCCGAGGGTTACGCTGTAAACAAGTTTACGGCAGCAGATTAGGTTACTACGATAATTACATTTGTTTTACACACAACGTGACCTCAAAGAGCAGAGGCGGTGTCTCCTGTCATGACCGCCTAACACTGTTAACAAGGAATGAGCTGTGAGTTGTAGCCGCGTAACTTCCCAGGATTTTCTGGAACCCGAATGTTCATTACCGTATTCACAAGAGCCATCCACCGGTCCCTGTCCAGAGCCAGATTGATCCAGTCCACTCCATCCCACCCTGTCTTTCTACATCTTGGTCTTTCTAGTGGGCTCTTTCCTCCTGGCTTTCCCACCAATATCCCATATGCATTCCTCTTCCCCCATCGTGCTACATGCACTGCCAATCTCATCCTCCTTGACGTGATCACTCTAATTATATTTGGTGAAGAGTAAAAGTCATGAAACTCATTATTATGTAGTTTTCTCCAGTCTCCCGTAGCTTCATCTCTCTTCCATCCAAATATTCTCCTCAACAACCTGTTCTCAAACACCCTCAGTCTATGTTCCTCCCTTAATGTCAGAGACCAAGTTTCACACCCATACAGAACAACAGGAAAAATTATAGTTTTGTATATTCTAATTTTTACGTTTGTAGACAGAAGACGAGAAGACAAAAGGTTCTGGACTGAATGGTAGCAAGCATTACCCGAGTTCAGTCTCCTCTTAATTTCCTCCTGAATCAGGTTTTGCATTTTGATAGTTGGTCCCAAATATCTGAACTACACCGCATTTTCAAAACATCTGTTTCCTATCTTTATGTCATGTTTTTGCCTTGCATTTTGGTGATGAGACAGTAACATATACTCAGTTGTCTCTGTGTTTACTTCTAGACCAACCTCCTTACTTGCGTCAATTAAAGGTTTCTGTGCCTTTCTTCTCTTCACACGTTGAACACGTGACAGTATTGCAATATTCATTGGAGGAATTCTGATTTGTGGCATATTTATGAATTATATTTATAAACATATAATTCCTAAATACACTACAAACTAGCACTCGTTCAATTAATACTGCAATACTGTCACGTGTTCAATGTGTGAATGCAATCTTAGAATAAACGCTATCTCTGACGTCAGCAAGTTTAGAATGCGTGTATCTGCGTTATTTTATACGCTACCTTAGTACAACCAACGATAACTTATGATGTTTCTGACAAGTGTCCATAAATACTATTAAATCATAGCTATATCACAGTATGTAAACTCTTAAAATTTCAGGGGGACAGTACAGATAAAGAGATTATATATTAATAATTTTTATGACTTTTCCTTTGATAAGTCTTTTATAAAGTTCCTTTACCGCTATTATGGCCGAGATATTTACACGAATGCAAAAAAAAGAAAAGGAACTAACGAATTAAAACACTGATGCTCAGCCTTTTACCTTTGAAGTGCCGCTGGTCATTTTGTCAAGATACTGTAGTTCCCCCATAGCAAAACAAAATCTATCTCTTTTCCAAAAATATAATTATGTAATTATATATATTTCAATATTACATCAACCATTAATAATACGTATATAATATATATTATTAATATGGAAAATTATACTTTCGTCTCACCCAGCAGAATATCACGTCCCACTGGTAGAAAATAACTGAGAAAATCGCTTTATTCTATAGTATTTTCACGATTTTAGGGTGACTAAAGACGGGGTTTATTGCACACTTATACAGCTCGTTACTACACTTCATAAATCATTATAGGATACACTAAGTCTTCTCAGAATACTGTGTCTTCACCACTCGTTGCCTAGTGACGAATCCCAACAACGTATTCTGCTTCCGTGCTTACTTCCTTACCGGCTGACTACTGTCTCACAAATAACTCATGCTCTAACTGTCGACTATCAAAAAACTGACTCTCACTAACTGCTCTGTTTAGAACATCTCAACACGGACATCACAGAAGACACTGTTCCTTTTTCGTTGTTTCTAACTCCTGCCGTGCAGTCTTGCTTGTATGCGAGTAACGGTTTTTGTATAGCTGATTCTTTCGCGGTCGTTGCTTAGCAATGGTTATAAATGCCGCAGTATTAATTATCTGTAGATAAACAATGTGACTGCACTCATTAATCATGAATCAAACCAATTAAAAGCACAGACAGGATATAAATATATCGAACGTAAGACTCATCTACGTACAGGGTTACTATAAGTGATTCATTCGTTTTTAAAATGCTATATTTTCGAAAGTATTATACATAAAAATATGATTCATATATAAAAGTAACTGTAAACTCACCAAGTTTGTATTATATGCAATAGCTAGCAGGAGTTCAGTGCCTTTACAAAATGGCGACAAAAAAAGAAAAGAGCTGTTGTTTATTGGAATATGCGAGATGTTCGTCTGTTATAGCAGTGCAACGCGCATTCAAAAGAGAGTATGGAAAAGAACCGCCATGTAAACAAAGCATTTTGCGGTGGTATCGGCTACCTAAACAATGAACTTCGGCATCGCTGGATTGGGCGTGTTGGTGAGGATGACGTAGCTCTGTTCACTTGGCCCCCAAGATCACCTGATCTAACGCCTTGTGACTTCTTCCTTTTGGGGTACATGAAGGATCGTGTTTACGTACCCCCACTGCCAAGAACACTAGTAGAGCTGAGGGAACGCAACGATGCTGCAGTGATGACCATTGACAGGATGATGCTATAAAATGTGTGGAACGAGCTCGACTACCGCCTGGACGTGTGTCGTGTGACCCAAGGGGAACACATAGAACATTTGTAGAGTGTGAAGAAAACTTGGTGAGGTTACGGTTCTTTTTATATATTAATCACATTTGTACATGCAATGCTTTGGAAAATAAAGCGTTTTATAAACGAATGAATCATTTATAATAGCCCAGTATAAGCCCAGATATTCTCAGTGGAAGTTTATGTTCGTTTACGGCAGGTAGTCAACAGCTGTTACTAATTGCAGCGGACAGTCACGTGTGTTGTTCTTACACAAAATGCGAGAAGAGATCGCATATGTGGGGGAACATATCCATCCTATGTTCGCATCATAAAACTCCGAAACACTCAACGGATTGTGATAAAATTTAGTATCGGAATTTACAATGGAATTTATTACATTTTAATAACTATATTTAATATTGATCCAATATAATCCTTAATTTACTTTAACGTCCTATTTTAATAACATCGTAAGGTACAAAGATGTCATTAAATATCGGAGGAATTTCCTAATTATCACCATACAGAATAATTGCTATATGGAAATTAACGATTACTCAGTCAACAAATTCTTCTTTTCACGGAAACAGAACTTTTATTACCGTGTTTAGAAGACCATGCATCCTATACAATCCGCATCCTCAGACTTAATTTATTTAAGATCTGTTTAATATTATCCTGATATTTACAACTTTGCTCCCCCCCTTACTGAAATGAAGATTACCAGCTTTTGTTTGAAAAGGTCTTAATAAGCACTTAGAGGCATGAAAGGGAAACTACGTAATCCCCTGACTCAGGGCAGCGCCAACGGCTGCGACCTGAGACGTGAAGAAGTGACACGAAGCTAAGGTTCATTTAACTTTCTGTTGCTGAAGAAAATGGCCATGATAATTGTGTTGTGAAGGCAAGGTTAAAGGGAGAAATAAGTAACTGGAAAATTATAAATGGTAACTCGAATGGATGATAGCAGTAAGTTTCACCGACTCAATATCCAGACTTCCCAAGATTCGGTAAATATTTATTAATCATTCAGCATTTAAGTAGCCCTTACACCTTACTGATGGCTATAGGCGACAGGAACCAAATGTAGACCAAATAAAGAGGACTAAGGATATAAATTTTAAAATTTATTTAAGACAATCGACACAAGATTTTAATCAGAGGTTACACATTTTAATGACACTAAAAATAAATTAACTTCGATTGTCCTATTACAAGATTTTATCGAAGATAAATGAAATAGAAAGTAATTTTGGTGGTAATTCAGCAAACGAAGGTTTTCTGTATGAAGGAAACTTATCCGGTAATCGTCAGACATGGGAACATTATTGTACATGTATATAAATAAGTTATGTTCATGCAGATATTGTAGAAATAATTATCATACTTGTGCGGTATTTATAGAGAGTGTTATGTTGATCTGAGATTTCCACAGAGGTTCCTGTTGCTAGATTCTGGGACTACATGAAGTTACATCCCAGAAGACAGAATTTTAAATTTATTTTCTTAATTCACCTTGAAGGCAGAGAGAGTAATTTCCTCCGAAACATTAGTAACTTTGTACCATATCAAACTAAGTTGCGTCAAAACCCATAAAAGAGCAATCTTAATTTATTTTAAAAATATGTAACATTCCTTTCGAATTTCTGAGAGTTCAGCTGAATATCTTTTTGTATCTGTCCTATTACTTACTTAATCCGTTCTTCTTATACCTTAAGGTGTCGATGTCGTTGTTGTTGTTTTTTTCATTTTGATCATTTTACAGGCGGTAGAACTCCTTGGACGAGTGATCAGATCGTCACAAGGCCTCTACCTAAAAAAACACAGGACAACATAAACACAAAACAAACACACACACATACCAAATATCCATGGCTTCTGTGAGATTCGAACCTATGGTAAAATAGACAAGAATCTATGCTGCCCTTTAATATTAATTGTTGACAAGAGTTAAATATCTTGATCCTAGGACTGGGACGATCATATCTATATTTGACGCGTGAAATTCTGGCACTGTAACGATACTAAAGAATTGCTTCAACAATCTGCTGCTCAGAATAATTTTTATCTGTCTGTTAAGACAGTGTGGGGGATAAACCTCTGTGAGATATTGTTAGCGTGCAATTTTCCCTGTTTTATCTCGTAGAACCTGTTGTCAGTTGATAGTCCCCACATGCAGGCCCAGTAAAGGAGACAGATAACCACCATATTCCACGAAACATAACTGATCAGTTGGTTGATGTCAGTACAGACCAGAAGGTCCAAAACTGTGGATAGCGTACCTTGCATAATAATATAATTTGAGACCACATTCACGGTGTGCCATACGGGCTAAGATGCTCCCTTTGTTCTTATTTCTGCAGCTCTTCCAGTAACGTTTAAGACACAATGTTAATCCATTTTCCAATGCGTGTGCTTCGTTTCGACAAATTTCCTTTTCATCGTTAATAAATCTAATTTTCTCCTATATGAAAAGAGAAGAAAACGTACAAGGAAAGCAGATGACCTTAAAAACATACGAAACAAATGGGGAATGCAATGTATGTCATCGCTATGAAATCAATCCTGCATATCTCGAATGGAAGGTTTCACCCTTTAGGAACCAGAATGAAGTGGTATGAATATGCCACAATACGAACTACTGGTCACCTGTTGTAACATGATCACTGATTGTCGACTCAGTAAACGGCCTTTCAGTAAACGGCCTTTCAGTCGAAGTGTATATGATGATATTTCACGCCCAGGGACAGCATGAGTTCAGTACAGGCCTACGGCGAGTTTCCTTCAAGAGAAGTGAGCTAGAAGTCCGCCTGACTTAGCAGGAAGTTCGTAGTTCTGACTTCCGCTACAGTCTGTGCTTGGAAAAGAAAACCCATGTAGAAACAGATTAGCTTCAAAAAGAAATATCTGCAAAATCAAATATCTAAACTTTCTTAAATAAAGCAACAGCCGAATAGGGTTCGCGTATTTAATGCCGGACTGCTGGCTAGAAGTCACTTTGCATCCGGAAGGTCCTGCGACCGGCCAAGTAATTCAAAGTTTTCCGTGGTTTTGCTGGATCCTAGAGCAAATTCTGAGTTGGTACTCAAATTGCATGTTGCATTGCATGCTTCACATGCAGCCCTCCAAATGGTAACGTAAAAATGTCGCCCTAATCTATCCCTTCCAATGGAGATTTTTTTCACTATAAATTTACGTTACTGGAAAATAAAAACTATCCCTTTAAAAGGCCGTGGAAGCCCATAAGGTTGTGAGAAGTCGAGGTTCCCACATATTCTAGACAATCGGCTCACAGATGGCGCTGAAGTCAGCCACACGAGCCGGCCGCAAGTTTACAAAGCACGAAGTCTCCCGGTAATCATTTCTGTTATAGGCTGAGTCGACCTCAGGGCCATAGTGCGCCTGAAAGGATTGGGTCAAATGAAAAATCCGATGATCTCATCGGGAGTCGAACCCGCGACCTTTCGCCCGGTAGCATAGTGTCTCAACCAACTACGCTACCGCGTGCACCCTAACTTTACTGGTCCATTCATTCATCAATGGCACTACAGCCCTTTGTTGGGTCCTGGCCTCTTCTTCTGTTTCGTAATCTTACTTACACAGACGGCAGGACTCCTTGGACGGGTGATCAGCCTGTCACAAGGGCGCTACCTACACACAACATAAACACAGAATAAACACATACATCCATGTTTTTGAGCGGGATTCGAACCCACGATTCCAGCGTTCGAGCGAGCGAAGACAGTTCATGCCCTAGATCGAGCGGCCTCTGTGATCGGCTACGTTGCTGGTAGCACGTATTAAATTAGAATTAATTCATACAACTTAATTAGTACATACGTTCATTCTGTCCGCAGGAAGTTCGATAAGTGATAATCGACGTTCACTGGCACCTAACACCTTCAAGAAAGTAACAGACAAAGAAAAAGATAAAGAAATCGATAAGATTTCACTGCGTTAGACTGATTATCAGTTTCGTTCGACATATCAAAAGACGTGCATTAGTGAGTGTTTCTCTACTTTTATTGCGGATATGAAAGTGAAGAATTTAGTTCTCCTGTTCGCCATCACCCAGCTCCATTCATTTTCTGTGAGTACAAAACACAGTTCCTCAGAAAACTAGAAATACAGACGAATTTTAGTTGGAAAGACTCACGTAAGGGGAGCCATTCGTGATACCAAGATCCCGGTGGGAAAGGAATTACATGGCTGCGTTATATCCACTCATAAGGCAATAAATTATGCTTTAAATTGTACTGTTGTGTCAGGAATAGTGGGTCTCTGGACTTTGTCTATAGACCGAAAGTTTAATGAACATCAAAAAATAAAACGTTTCGAAAACTGAGTCTGTTTCTGTCTTCAGGTAAAAGGGTGGGAGACACCAACTCTGTTGGGTCCGTTAGAAAAAGCTAACCTCAATCACTAGAGCAGCGATTGGGATTATAACTTTCTAATGGACGCTAAGAAGTAGGTGTGCAATGTGGACTACACTGAAATTCCTCCGGGTGGATCCAGTTGTAAACTTGTGTTGGCGTTGGGATTCAAGGACAAAAGATCGAATAGTATGCTGTCTAGATCAGAAAAGTTTCCACTTATTTTGTCCGCACACTAACCGAATTGGGTCCACCTCAGTGAAATTTCGTAAAGACAGGCATAAATGTTCTACATAAAATTTCCATATAAACTGTGTATGAAACAATTTTTAGGTTGTGGATCTTCATCAGATAATGATGAAAATTATTACAACATTACTACATCTACTTACAACGCACGCTGAGAACTAAAATCTCCATGCAGCATATCTCATGTGGTATGAGGTACTCTCAAAGATATTGTAGCACCTAGATCCGTTGTTAAGCAATGACTCTGTAAACAACAGCCGCTTCTAAATAATGGCCACGAACAGATTCTTAACACGCACCAGTGGACTAAATGTGAAGTGGTGTTCTCAATGCAGTCCGTGGGACAGTTGCGTGAAGCAACAAATAGGACTGTTGGAAGCAGTGTTTTCTGTGCGGTCCGTGCTGAGGTGTTATATGCGGGACAAGTCTGCAGTTAAGTTACTTTGAAGACAATGGACGGCCAGTAAGTGCATGTACACGGAAGCTGAGGAAGCTGCGGCGTTGGAAACCGTTACCGGACGGCAACCAATGAAGATACAGTGCGTGCTATAGTGAACTGCTGAATGTGTGAATGAGAGATAACGCTGTAGTTACTTGTAGTTACGATCTGTAAGTGGTCAATACATCCAATTACCAATCCAAACAACGTCTATATTCACTCTATCACGTGACAACTGATGTCACAAGTAGGATAGGACTGATTGAATGACTGGCCCAAAATCGACCGTTATATCGCCATATTATGGAGGTGGAACGAATGATAACACGCCTACTGGCTGAAATAAGAACCAACCCAGAAGAAGTGAGAGCCGGCCAAGAACACTTGAAAGAAAATTCTGGAACCGGCCAAGAACTCCTGAAAGAAGAAATGATGGCCAAGTTAAAAGCCCATAATGGTCAAGACCGACTTCCAGCTAGAGACAATGGAGACCGCTCTGGATATATCCAGAAAGTTTCAACAAACTGAATACCACGGATGTGGAGACCAATTGAGAAAATTCGGAGGCCCTAGAGGAGTAACAGGACGCCCCTAAGGCAGAGACCACTGTGAAAAACATCGGAGCACCGAAGGACCGATATGGGGACCGGCATCTAGCCAAAGATTGCATCCGACAGCCGAAGAAACGGACCCAGTGCGATGGTGGGTCCCATCAAAAGTTGGCCGCTGCCCGAGGAAGGTTAGACACGCCGTGCCGTTCCTGCACCGAGCAAGGGACTCGTCAGGAACCAGGAAGGCTTCCTGGTCTGTTCCCATTCAGAATTAATTATGAAATTATGAATCTTGTATTCATTTGGTAGAATTCCTTGAATGGGTGATTAGACTGTCGCATCCCGCCACCTACACAGGATAACAGAAACGCAGACATGCATCCATGCCTCGAGTGGGATTCGAACCCACGATATCAGTGTTTGAGCGTTGAAGACATTTCGTGCCTCAGCCCCCGCGGGCACTGTGATTGGTGGATATTTTCTCATTTAATTATAAATTCCAAAAAAAAAAGAAGAAGAAGAAGAAGCAGAAAAGAAAACTGCGAAATGTGCTACTTATAAATTCGTGTCACCTGAGGAAGGCGCTAGAATCGCTCTGGCCTCTGTCTTAAACCCAAGTAAAATTAGTGAAACATGAGTAGGGAGCCTCGTACAACAGTATTTTCCCAAGTAGCAGGGCCATTTCCTCAAAATCTCACAAAGAACTCAGATACTCGTAAATTTAATTTCACTCCTTTGTGTAAAGCGGCACTTAAATGAGCCAACCTAAAAGAAAATAATTAATTATATTGTTGAAGAAAGTCGTCTTCTGGGTTTAGGCGCCGTGTATTCTTCGTTTTGGCCGACGTTTCGGAGGAACGTATCGCCTCCATCCTCAGAGCAGTTGAATGGCTTGGAATGCAGAGAGTAGAGCTGGAGGCGATACGTTCCTCCGAAACTTCGGCCAAAACGAAGAATACACGGCGCCTACACCCAGAAGACGACTTTCTTCATAGTCATCGCCGTGAAAACCTCAAAACTTGCAATTCTATTGTTGGCCTACCATACCGAGTTTGATCGAAGTCGGTTAAGCAGATTGGGCGGAGATACTAGAGGACATAAAGAAGACATTTGTTTCAGACTGTCAAGGTCATTCACTCACCTCCCAGTGTAATCCATTCCTTTTCTTCTGAAACTGGCCTTCACAGGGCAGTAGAATGGCCAGCCAAAATATGGGGTTGGTGGAAGCCTTCGGCCTTATGCCCTGAGTTTATGCCTGGCAGTGCTAGTTGGTGTTTTTGTCCTGAGCAGTTCAGTGCATGCAGTACTGTGTTGTGATATTTTGCCATTTAGCCAAGGAAAATGAGTTAAGAGCACTCTCTTCTGGGATATGACGCCGTGTAGTCCGTTGAAAATCAACTAAAGTTTCGGAAGAACATATCGCCTCCATCTTCATGGTCGTAGATTAAGGCCAACATTGCCGACTGCTTTCATGATAGTTTCTTGCTGGGCTTATTCTTCGACTATGAATATGGAGATATGTTCCTTCGAAACGTCGGTTGATTTTCGACGGCCTACACAACGTTATATCCCAGAAGATAAAACCCTTCTTAACCACTGCTGTGAGAATCTCAATTCCTGTAAGACAATGAGTGGTTTGATACATAACAATGCAAAGATAGAAGGGCTAAAGCTATCCCTGTAACAGGCCGTGGAGGCCCATAGGGTTGTGAGACGTTGAGGGTCCCACATTATCTAGACATTCGGTTCACAGATGGCGGTAAGGTTGTCAGCCTTACGCGCCGGCCGCAAGAAAATTCCTGGTACTCATTTCCTTTAGAGGCTGAGTGGACCCCAGGGCCATAGTGCGGAGAATTATACATATACAAGGTGTGGCAATAAAGAACCCGGATTACTTTTATGACTCATTTCCGGCCACGTCATTGACGAAGAGGAGGGTAGGGCATTGACCCTTGGACTTCCCTCTACCGTCACACAAAGTTTCATTCACGTGCATCGGTTAGTCTGGCCGCGACCATTGTTAGAAGCGGATCGTGTTTCTGAGCTCCGTCGGAATAATGCTGAGTGCTAATGCAGAACAACGTGCTAACATCAAATTCCTCACAAAANGTGCGGAGAATTATACATATACTTGTACAGTGCATGGCAGCGACGCAAAGGACGGAGACGAAAAAACATCTGAAAGTTCGCTGCGGAAGCTTGACAACACTTCTCGGCTGTGCTCTATACTGCATGACCCGACTGGAACCTTCCCAACCCACGCTCCCCATACTGTTGCATAGCGTGCTTCAGACTTCGAGGGAAATGGACCGGACGATCTACGGGACTGCCCCTCGCTATCTCGCTACAGGTACCCTCAGGGAGGAAAGAAAATATAGAGGGGCGTTTGAAGGGGTGATGACTTAGGCTGGCCAATAGAAATATCCTAACTAGTATAGTACAGTGGTAAAAGTCAAAGTTTTCCGTGTACTTAACTAATTAAGCTCTACGTCATGAAGGTGTATGGGCGAGTGGATTTATAGAGCCACATTTTCTTGACTTCGGCACTAGTTGGAGGTGAGTGGTCAGCTTCACGAACCGGCCGCTTTACTCGCGGGCAAAAATCCCCCGGTACCCATTGGACAGGAGGTTGGGTGGACCCCATAGACAGTCTTAACTATTTGGAGAAGAGATAATTATTTACTCTACCGCGTCTCGAACTCCGACTCCTAGGTCGTCCAGGCGATAGCTAGTCACTATGCTGATTCCGCTATCCCGGCTCCTATAGAGGAGTGGAAGGACCTCAGTTTTACAATTATTGACTTTTTGGACACTATTCATTCTCCTTTTTTTTTCATTAAAAATAACGTTTCGGAGGCTCGACTCTGTAACCGTTCTCAGGCAAAAGCCAACTCAGCTAGTTCCTACCGACAGGAACTTGGATGGATGGATAATCTCCAGAAGTGTATTACTGTATCAATGTACCAACGTCAGAAATTTTTAGATCTGAATTCTTGGCTACAGTAGCCTTTACATCCAACTCAGATGGGAGAACAGTAGATGTTTGAAGACCGCTCTTGGATAACGGTACTTTAAAAACAAACTTTCGGTTATTCCTATGTAGGAGACTGTGAACTGGTTCATGATCTCTTCTAACAAAGATCTAAAAGTTTGTGATGACGGTAAATTGTTACAATCAATATGTTGCTGGACATTATCCATCATCTTGTCTGTTCTCAAAAAACCGTCTAGTTTCTATTAAAAACACAACCTTTCGGGAACTGGAATCTGTCCCCGTCTTCAGGTAAAACCTACTCAGTCGGGTCCAATAGACCGTAGATAGGGGCTAGCTCTGTCTATTGGACCCAACTGAGTAGGTTTTACCTGAAGACGGGGACAGATTCCAGTTCCCGAAACGTTGTGTTTTTAATAGAAACTAGACGGTTTTTTGAGAACAGACAAGATGATGGATAATGTCCAGCAACATATTTATTGTATCTCTTCTAACGACGAAAATTTTTATCAATGAAACTGAATTTCCTACTTATTCATAACCTACAAAACGGATTTTGAACAAGTCTCGAGGTATCGATAGATGTACGAGTATTTCTAATAATATATATATATTTCAGGCCTGTGAGGCATCGTCCGCAACGGAAGTGCTGTCGACCGTGGCATGGAGGCACTTTCCAGCGAGGGCTAGACACCCGTGTTGGGGGACGCCAGCTGCAGCAGACGAAGAAGTGTGCATAGTACGAAGCAACAGCTATAGTAAGACAATGTTCCAACACGTTTCGGGCTGCTATTGCTATTTCTACATGAACCCTGCTTTCTTCAAACCAAACATAACCATCCGGATGTGGCTGTGCGGTATACCAGACGAGTTCGGGTACCCCTGTATCCTGGTGAGTGTCATGCGGGCTATCTTATGCACTGTAGGTTAATTTACAGATGGATCAAACGAGTCCATTCAGATTGAATTAGGGAGGCAGGCCTACTCGGTGTGGTTCTCGACCGGGATACCCGACTCTCCTGACTGAGGTTTCTCGTGGTTTTCTTCAGTGCCTCCGAGATATACCTGAGATTTAGTCATGACCGCTTCCATCAATATTCTTTCCAGTTAATCATTTGCTAATCAAAATACACTTGTGTGTATTAGTGAATATAGACGGGGTTTGGATTGGTGAATAGATTTATTGACCACTTATAGTTCGTAACTACGAATAATTATTACACTATAGCCGATTTCCACACTATAATTCACTCAACACTAAGTTTTCTCACTCTATTTCCATTAGTCTTTTTTTCTTGATTCTTTTCACGCAAATCGTTTTGGAAAAACTTCTTTGAAGAGAAACAAGAATCTTTCGTGGTGCTCTCAAAACAAGTGACGAACTTTCTAACAAGTGCACAGTAGCAGAGAGCATCTGGCACTTGTTTTGTGGCATGAATCTTCAAATTAAGCGCCCTCTGTTATGGTTTTGTAATGATTTTGGCAAATAGTGTTTCATCGCATTTGTGTCATCGACTCTCTGACAGTATCTTGTCATACAACTTATAGCGAGCATTCATACTCATGTTTCAGCGAATTGCATGTACCTGGACTGCTGACACTCAAGTGTAAGAGAAACTCTCATTTGCGTTGTGATTGCAATTGTAGTCGTGCTTCATTCTTATTAAAATATCGACATGACAGTCCAGCAAGTGGACTAAAGGAAAGAAGATCTGTCATACGAGTAATTGCCACAACTGTCTTCAAGTTTTCTGGATTCCCGAAATCCTGACGAATATTTGGCACGACATTCTAGGGCACACAATGCGAAGACAACCGAAAGTCACAAGTTCACAATTTGTTTCATCTGGTATCCTTCATGCTTAATTCTCAGCTGTGCGACTTTTATTCCTGGAAGAAACTCTTGTTTTAGAATCTCGCCTGTCAAATAAACTTTTAATAATTTTCTTGGTTGGTCCCCCGCATGGCGTCGCATTGGCTGCTTTCAGTGGCGTGGCGGTCACGAGCCTGGCATGCTGCCCCAAGTCCGCAGGACATATTATTTCCAAAATAAATTCCCTGACCCATGTTACATCGGGTGTTCAATCGGAAGCCACTGGGGGTAGAACCGGTCACACGTAGGGATATGACGTGAAAATCAGCAGGGCTCCAGCGTATTGATATACACTCAACTCTCGATTATCCGGGATAATGGTGGGGATGGAAATCACGATTAATCGAAAACCCGGTTAAGACAAATTTTATTGAAAGTAGTACTGTAATACTGTACCTTCATAATACTATAGGCCTACCTGTATTTAAATTTATTCAACCTCATTTTTATGTCATCTCATGGCCTATTTAATACTTTTTTTACATTACACTGAAGTATGAATTAGTTATTTCAATCACAGTCTTCAACAGCATCCAACACTTTTTACGAATATTCACACTTAACACTTAAAAAAATTTAATATTGTCATTTACTTTTTCGCGGCATTTGCCTTTTTCTGTTGAATACTTAACACAACACGCTGCCTTTTACACCCTGACATTTTGCTAACGCACCTGAAGATCGATACAAAGATACTAACTGGGGCGATGTATCTGTCCTTGAAACTTTCCACAAATCCTTGCATTCTTTCACCCCTACCCTAGAACATTGTGTTAGCATAACGGGAGCAAAGAATGCAGAGCTCGGTTCACACTAGTGCGAAAATAGTGTTACAACTCGCCATGTGAAACAAAAGTGAATGAATATTAAACAACATATAAGCCTCAAAAAAGCCTCAGTAGCCCCGGTTAAGCCGCAAACCGGTTAATCCGCCCCCGATAATCGAGAGTTGACTGTATCTCGTATTTTCGAAATTCTTGACAAGAAGAAGAAGAAGAAAAAAGGAACTGTATATATTTCAGAAAATTTGTTGTGATCTGTTTCCGTCCTCAGGTAAAGGGGAAAGACACCCACTCAGTTGAGCCCCTTAGAAAGGACTAATCTTAAACACTGGGGCCAAATTGAGTAGGTGTCTTCCCCCCTAAACTGAGGACGGAAACAAATCGATTTTCCGAAACATCGTGTTTTCTATTTTCTAGAATACCGGACGATGGCAAACTCCAAAAACCCAGTAATTCCGTTTGTTATACACCATCGTTAGTACCCTTTTTGTATTGCTAGTTGGGCGGGACTAAGTCCCTTGTACTGCGGTAACTTCTGGCCTATTGTACCAGCCCCAGATGATAGGTGAGGGTGATTGTGGACTATTTGGTGGAACGAAGATTGGCAGGGAAAACCGAAGTACTCGGAGAAAACCTGCCCCAGCGCCACTTTGTCCACCACAAATCCCACTTGACCAGACCCGGGATCGAATCCCAGCCGCCGCGACTAACCGCTTGAAGCAAAGTTCAACATTTTTCACTGATATAGCAGTATCATTCTACAACATGTACACAAATTATCAAGATACACCCAAGCCACACAAGAAATTAAATACGCGTCACATCAAGGAGAAGAGCCGTTGTGACGGAATCACATCTAGCGGTCTGGGAAAACCATTACAAAACAGCTAGACTCCTGCCATGTGGTCCCTGTACAAGTATTATCATGTTCAACGCCTTGGCCAAACACAAATCGAGAGATAAAATTAAGGACAACGTAATAGAATCTAACAACCGTAGGATATGTAATGAGAAACCAGACACTAATTAGCTACGTAAAAAGAGCTTCTCTAAGCTACTCGAGAACTGCGGGTTTTTTTATGGTACCTGAAATTTCATTGACAAATTCACAACGACCTATTAACCAAGAGCTATTAATAACATTACAATTGATATAAATTAATTTAATTGGCAGAATAAAATCGCATGGCAAAATGTCTAAGAGGTTATCAAGCTGTGTAATTACATATACTTTCATAGAAGCACATCAAACTTAATGCAAATAAACCTCTGTATCACTCCTTCAAAACAAACAAACAGAACTGCATTCAAAATCCATTCATCGTCAGAGGCAAATTAATTGTTTATAGTCTAACTAGCGATCGCCTCTGTGGTCTAGTGGTCAGAGTTCCTGGCTACAGATCCAGAGGTCCCGGGTTCGATTCCCAGCGCTACTAGGTTTTCTGAGAAGTATATGTTGCTCTCTCGTCACCAAAATGCAGGGAAAAATCATGACATAAAGATAGAAAAGAGATGTCTTGAATATGTGGCACAGTTAAGATATTTGGGAACAACAATAACAGATAAAAACCTGGTTCACGAGGAACTTAAGAGAAGATTGAACTCGGGTAATGCTTGCTACCATTCAGTCCAGAAACTTTTGTCTTCTTGTCTGCTGTCCAAAAACATACTAATTAAAATATACAAAACTATAATTTTGCCCGTGGTTCTGTATGGGCGTAAAACTTTGTCTCTGACATTAAGGGTGAACACTGAGGGTGTGTGAGAACAGGGTGTTGAGGAGAATATTTGGATCGAAGAGAGATGAAGTGAGAGGAGATTGGAGAAAACTGCATAATGAACTTCATAAATTGTACTCTTATCCAATCAAGTCAAGTCAAGGAGAATGAGGTGGGCAGGGCATATAGCACGAATGGGAAGACGAGGAATGCATATAGGCTATTGGTGGGAAAGCCAGCAGGAAAAAGACCACTGGGAAGACCAAGGCGTTGGTGGGTGAACAATATTAAATTGGTTCTTAGAGGTATAGGATGGGATGGTATGGATTGGATTGATCTGGCTCAGGATCGTGGTCAGTGGAGGGCCCTTGTGAACATGGTTATGAACCTTCGGGTTCCATAAACTGCTGGGAAATTCTTGAGTAGCTGCACAATTGGCGGCTCATCCAGAAGGGCTCAGCTCCATGAGTGAGTTAGTAAGAGAGCTTATCAGGCAGTATCTCAAAGTTAGTCTCAGGGCTTTCGAACAAGCGTCGGTAACCAGACGCGGAGCTTCCAGCGGACAAATAGTCTCTTCTCATTACTTCGACAATTGCAGATAAAATACAAGTTTCGTCACAGTCGTGTGTTTACCATCAGTATAATTGGCCAACAGCATTTCCCACAAAGTCTTCCGGAATAAATGGTACGAGTAAAATAGGTAAAGCTATCCATGTAACCGGCCATGGGGGCCCATTGGGACGTGAGACGTCGAAGCTCCCACATCTTCTAGAAAATCGACTCGCAGATTGCGTTAAGGATGTCAGCCTTACACTCCGGCCGCCCTTTGCTCCCCAGGAAAATTCTTGGTACTCATTTCTCAGTCGACCCCAGGGCCATTGTGCGGCTGGAAGAATTAAATCAATTGAAAAAATCCACTTCATCGGGACTCGAATCCTAGACTTTCCCGCTTGTAGCATAATGCCTCAACCAAATACACTACCGCGTGCGAATAAATGGTATGAAAGGTAACAAAAGTATCGTCATTCTTGCGTCATCCCAACAGAGAACACCACCCCCTCCACCTCTCAGATATACTCTGCAATAAAACTAGATGTACTTGTATGTTATTCCTTTCCTTATATTTTCAAGAGCAAAGGAGAACCAAGGCCTCTGGAACGGACATTCTCCTGAAACAGTAATGGCCTGTCACCCCTCTGGATGGATTTTGAAATTGGTAAAACCAGGTCAGGGTTATACAAAAACTGAAACATGAACTGTAGGAAAGCGAGAGAGGAAGATACAATGTCTGTGATTTATTGTACAAAAATGTGACTTACAGCTCAATTATTATATGTGTTCTTGAATTTCTTTCTTATTCCTAGATATAACGTCTGATTGTTTTTCTGTCTTGTTTATACGACTCTTTACTTTAGGTATGATTCCATTTACTATTCACCGTGACAGTGTTTCTGCTTGCTCCTTTTTCTCCCGATTTTAAAGGCGAACAAAATTCACAAAGAGAAACTGCCCGCGATTTCACTTTGTTCCCCCCATATTTAACTTTATCCCATATACAGGCAGAAGCGAAAAATGTGAAGAGGTTCCAGACAATATTAATACTTAAGCAATTATTGAAATGTATTCACTTTACGCAGCAAATTGTCGAAGCAAATTAACACTGCACTCAACTGATGTAGAAGTCTATACGCAGACATTTGACATTCAGTAACTGATCTGCTTTGTCCAGATCTTCCCTACTGACTGCTAGCCAGCAGTCCGGCAACTGGAGGACATGGAAGTTCCTAACTAAAGTGTTGTTGCTTTATTATTAAGAACGTAACACATTATTATAATAATACACGAGTTACAGCAACAAATTGAGGTTGAAACGGGCGAGAAAAGAACTTCCGCGGAAGATTCATTTTTAAAGTTTCTTTAGTGCCAAGTGGAGAATAGTTTGGATTCTGCCTACTTTATTGAACGTTTTAACGTTTCAATATGTTTGTTTGTTTGTTGTTTTCTCGTCCAATATCAAGGCCTTGTTCTTGCAGCGTTCTATCCAACTCTTATTTCCCTGGAACTTCCTTAAATATTTCGTGGACCCACCCACAGATAAAACAGTTGCTAGAGCGGTATTCAAGGGATATTTTTACTGAATAATTGTTTGGTTAGCGACTACCCATACTTAAGTGTGAATGTCGGGAAGCGGGCAGTGGCCACTTCCTTTCAAACGTTTAGCTACAAGGCGTCACACGCCTGAAGACAGGAATCTTCATACTCACTGCTGTGAATGCCTTACATGTCACAAAATGGCCGTAGCAATTTGATATGATTCGATATTTCCAGACATCAGAAGGCGCCGAGATACCGTACGACTACGAGAACCCCAAGACAGTGGAGGTTCTGGGTGGAACTTTTGTATCATCTGCCGCCACTGACAAATGGATACAGTGCTCTAAGGCAGCAAAGAGTTGCTGCGAAAATATGGATGAGGGAACCGTGAATCCAGGTACAGTATTTTGGTCCAGCTCCAGGCTTCAAAGCCTACACTGTCAATACTCGGATAAAGCTGCAGAAGCGTGAAGCTGGCTCCTCATGTCTACTTATTGCCTCGTTTGAGAATTATTGGAAATTTTACATCCACTCCAAAATATGTAATCATGGCGGTGTACTGAAACACATACGTATATAGTTTTATCGGGAGATAAAAAAATAGTGGTTGTGTTGGAGTTCACTATCGCTGTCTCAGCAAAGTAGTGGCTGCGTTTCGGGAGGCTCTGTCTTCAAATAAACAAAAGGAATCATATCGAATTTCGTATGATGATATTCCTCCACTCGAAGATTTCCACCAGCGGCCACCAGGGATCACCACGCATCCCCGAAAATTGTATTTTTTTAGTGCAATATTTCCTGGAAGATAGATTGGTAAGGGTGGTTCATTTCTGTGATTACCTAGAAGTCCTGATTTGAATTCTCTTGGTTTCTTCATTCGGGGCTGTGTGAAGAATGACGTTTCTAAGGACAATATTCGAGTCCTGAATCACTTGAAAGCAGGAATAAGATGAGCGGCTGAGCCACGGAGGGAGAAGAGTGGGGGTTTGTGTCCCGTCTGGGCTAAGAGAAACAGGCAACAGGCTGGATGCCAGTAAAATCGGGAAATTCGGAGCAATATTTGGATACTGTTACGCATTTCGAACTTCTGCAACCAAATAAACTTACTGAAGTCATGAACTTGTGTCAAGCAAAATCGAAAAACCTCGATATGGGTCGCAGGTACCAATCCCACAACAGTTCTGGGCATATTTAAAGAAATCACAAAGTGTGCACGCAGAAGCTGTAAGTCTAATAATGACACGAAAAAGGAAAAGAACAATGTTGTGTGCTTTCATAGGCCTCTTCAAGAAAAGGAAGTAAACTACCGAATTTACAACGTTAACCTCGAGGTGCTAAAAAATGTGCGCGAAATTTTGTATTAGGGGGGAAAAAACGTAAGACTATTAAAATGTTTGTATTTACTCTCCCACTCCACAAAACAAATATAATTACTGAAATTCTGGCATCAGTCACAGATGTCTCACCAAATGGCTCATCAGAAACATAACTTCTGAACTGTAAGCTTGGGAAAATGGAAGAAATTGAGCATCGAATATTCTGGAATGTTACTAGGTGCAGTAAGGTAGAAAATGTTATCAGGCTCTACGGCGACGCACGCCCGGAGACGATAATCTTCGTAGCCACCGCCATATGAATTTTAAATCTCAATTTAATTGTAGTTGTTGATGATATGATTCTAAAACATACAAGCCAGAAGGTCGCACTATGGCCCTAGGGTCGTCTCAGCCTCTAACAGAAATGAGTACCAGGAATTAAATAAATAATTTTCCTGGGGAGTAAAGCGCGGTCGGCGCGTAAGGCTGACATCCATACCGCCATCTTTGAGCCAGTTGTCTAGATCAGGGGTCTCCAAATTTTTCGAACCGCGGGCCACTTTCAACGGGCCAGATAGAATGAGAAATTAATAACTCTAGGTATATGAGTTTTATTGAAAGCACAGAATTTCATAAACTAAATACAAAGTACGTGAGAATAAATTAACGTATATTAATAACAGACAGTAGTAGTAAATGCTCATATTTTAATCACAAATTATAATAAAATAATTAATGTGAATGATGGAACTCTTTTTCATTCTTAAAATCTGATTAAATTGAGGTTCAAATTTTGAAATTCTAATCACAAGTAGCGACTTAAAATGTTCATCACGATAAATTTGCCCTGTATTTCGACTTCATCTGGGAAAAAATTTGTTCACACAGATATGTCGTCCCAAAAATGGAGATAAATTTACAAGCAAATTTCTTTAAATTTGGAAATTGCTCAGAGTTCAGAAATTTATAAAATTCGATCAAATTTCCTTCCTTGTATTTGTCTTTAATATGATAATTTTCCTGAAGTTCAATAATTTCCATTTGAATTTGACTTGGGACATCTGCAGCATCACAGTCAAACGGATTTTGAAACAATCTAATTTCCTGAGCACTGGCATCCAAATCAGCAAATCGCTTCCGAAATTGTTCTTTCAAATCTAAAATGACTAAATTTGCAAACGAGGAAGGAAATTCTGCTTCACCCTTTTTATGCAACTCTGAACAGTATAGCATATAAACAAAGTTACAATTTTTCACTTGGCTTTCCAGAAGTATCAACTTTGCTCTGAATGCCTTGATAAGTGCAAATAAATCACAGACTAAGTTATTTTCACCCTGCAACTTTAAATTCAAATGGTTCATATGGTTTACCAGATCAACAAAACTGATAATTTCCAAAGCCACTTGGTATCTGATAAAAGTGGTTCGTGATGGTTTTTCTCGGTAAGAAATATATCAATTTCATTCCTGAGCTGAAAGAAGCGCGAAATAACCTTTTCACAGCTGAGCCATCGAACTGCAGTATAATATGTCAGGTCAATAAGCTCGGAATCACATTTACCAGTACTCACTGGAAAATTAGTTCAATTGGCGCATTTCTGCACAATTCTTTCGCGGGCCAGATAAAATCACACCGCGGGCCGCATGTGACTCGCGGGGCGTAGTTTGGAGACCCCTGGTCTAGATAATGTGGGGCTCTCAACGTCTCACGACCCTATGGGTCGTCACGGCCTATTACAGGGATAGATTTACTCGTTCTTACTTATGGGTATATTTCAGTCTATTTAATTAACAACAGGATATCTAAACTGCAGCTGAAAGGCCACTACTTACACAGGACAACGCAATCACAGAATAAATGCAGACAACTATCTATGCCTTGAGTGGGATTGGAACCCACGATCAAAACTTTCAAGCGGGAGAAGACATTTCATGCCTTAGACCGCGCCATCATTTTGATCGGCCAGAGAAAATGAATAATTCTTTCAAAATTTTCTTGCAGATTAATTCACTTCTGCATATGCATATTGTTGTGTAACTTCCGAACGGTTATAACACGCAGACCTACACATAAGTAGCCCCAAAGTACTCAACATGCTGAACCGAACTGATACCGGTGCAAACGTATGCGAACCCTCTGTTTGGAGTCGATATTATTGAAGTGCATATCTAACTGAACAAGGACTCGCTCAGATATTTCTTACAGACATCCCCTTTCCCCATGCGAGCAAAATACGGCTTTCGATAATTCTGTTAACTTTCTGTAGCAGACCTGCAAGTATGTGTGACTTAAGTGTTCTGTAGCTCAACAATTCGTTCAGAATATATCATGGGTTTCGTTGAATCCTGTGAGAAATAGTGATCATTTTCGTTCAGACTAGTACCTGTACTGGAGAAAGGATGTTTTCATGGATGTAATGCAGTTTTTGTTAAACATAATGTAGACATCTTCTGTTTAGAGGACTATTCCTAATTTAATGATAATTTTATTATGAATTTGCGGCAAACGTGCAATTATCATTTCAAATTTGATTTTTGATTTTGAAAAAATAAATGTATTTTCAAAAAAGACATAGACAATGCCCATCCGGCCCTCTGTAGCACATCCTTATAAACACCTTATTCTATCAAAGCGATCGCCCGGCAATTTTTGAACATATCTATTAAATTAACTCTAAGAGTATACTACTAATATTTTTGTAGATTTACTTCCTCTTCAGTTTTTAAAAATAAATTTAGGAATTTTGTATATGAAGTGAAAGAGGCTTGCACAAATCATTTTCCTGTAGCTGACTTGTGTGTTCTTTTTTGTGCTGTTCTCAGACAAAGTTGTGGTTCGTGCTGCCATCTGACAGCAAATGATTACACTAAAACTATACCTCTTCCGGTCTCACGGGATATTTGACGTCTGCTTTCGGTAACGAAAACCATATAGATATTTTTTGAACAGGGTTTCTCAAATTGCACTACCGTTACCCATGGGGTTAGCGAAACAACTAATCAGGGTTACCGTTAAGTCCCAATTTCCAGCATCCCTACTGAAAACTATTACCCGTGGGTGTAATTTCTCTTTTAAATCAAGTCGAACAAGAGTTCTTATACAAATTTGTTCGTGGGAGCATGTGGTAGCGTAGTTGGTTGAGGCACTATGTTACAAGCCGGAAGGTCGCTGGATCGAATCCCGATGAGGTCATTGGATTTTTTCAATTTACCTAATCCTTCCAGCCGCACTATGGCCTTGGGTCGACTCAGCCTTTAACAGAAATGAGTACCAGGAATATTCTTGGATTGTTCCTGGGGGTAAAGAGCGGCCAGCGCGTAAGGCTGACAACCTTGCCGCCATCTATGAGCCGATTGTCTAGAAAATGTGGGAACCTCAACATCTCGCAAACCTCTGGGCCTCCACGGCCTGTTGCAGGGATACCAACACGTTACAATATATATAGTTCGTGTAGCGAAATGTACTTTCCTCCGGCCGGCTAGCGACTTCCGGATTGAAAAGTAAGCAAGTGCTAAAGCTCTGATTACTGAAAGCAACGCTCAGATGCGTAAACGATGTGTCCCGTCACACCGATAAAACCTGGACATCAGACAACCGGAAACGCGTGCGTGATATAGTCAGATGAGTCGTCCTTCACGCAGTTCTCTACATCAGGAAGAGTTTTCTTATGGAGAACACCCAAGGGATCCTACAATTCGGAATGCCTGGTTCAAAGATTGAAACACGAAGGAGATTCTGTGATGGTTTGGGCAACAATGTCGTGGTAGAATATTATGTTGTTCCATTGTTGCCCTTCATGGCCGAATTACTGCAATGGAGTACGTGGACACGTTGGGGAAAATCAGTTCTATCCCATGATCCAGACGCTATTTCGCATTCACACAGCTGGAACCGTTTAGTCATGTTTTGAAGAGCATGAAGGTGAACTTCAGCATCTTTCCTGGCCAGCACTATCACCAGATTTCGACATCACTGAACCACTCTGGTCAGTTTTGGAGACTAGGGCGAGGAACAGACGACCACCTCCAACATCTCTAAAGCAACTTGGAGATGTTCCTCAAGAAGAATGGAAAAAAATTCCTCTACGTCTGACTTCGAGTTTACTATTTGCTGTTTGCGTGCAACGCTGGTTAATAATATTTCGTTATTTTCTCTTTATTGTCACTACACATTTCGGCCTAAGCGACCATCATCAGGTGCACAGGTTGTTGTGACGAAGGGCTCTGTTGCATTATAGTGAGGGTCTGTAATTGTTCTGCTCATGGCAAGTTGCAGAAACTGACCCGCAGTACACTGTTGTGTTGCAGGACAGGGATACTGCTCAGCGAATTGGGACGGCTGGTCCTGCTGGGACAAGGCGCCAGTTGAAACGACGCAACACGGACCGTGTCCGGACTACATCTACTTTGCGGAGCCTCCTTCCTGTCAACGTAAGTAGCCAATGTGTACTCCAGTATTCTGCGAAGAGCTCTTTTCGTTGCTTTTCAAGTTCTGATATTATTAAATTAAAAATTTAACTATATTACAGGAAGAAAACAGTCTCCTGGGATGTGGCACTGTGTATATATTGTTAACTGTGTTAACCGACGTTTTGGAGGAACGTATCGCCTCCATCTTCAACTCGTGGATTTCTTGTCTTCTAACCTGAAGATGGAGGTAATACGTTCCTCCGAAACGTCGGTTAACACAATATCTACACGGCACCACATTCCAGAAGACTGCGTTCTTCATAGTCGCTGCCGTGAAAACCTCAAATCTTATATTACAGGTTCTTCCCGTTTCACAATAGACCAAGACTTCCGGCTCAGATACATAGATACCTCAGTATCTATATCCGATATTGTATCTCACACATTAGATATTCAGTGCTCGGAGCCATATCCTTGCGCTTATTTTCCGTGGATGTTCAGTTGCGCAATACGGCTCCTCCGCGCCCAGTCATACTGTCGCCACAGTCTTGAATAATTTGCACCTGTGTTTACCAATCTATTGGGAAATAACATAAATACTGTGCAGAAAGAAAAAAACAGAAGCTTTTGTTGATGCTAATACAGAGGTTGGTCAGGAGGTAAAGCTAAAAATATCACTGTAACAGGCCGTGGAGGCCCATAGAGTCATGAGCCGTTGAGGCTCCCACATTTTCTAGACAGTCTGCTCACAGATGGCGTTGAGGTTGTTGGCCTTACACGCCAACCGCCCTTTACACACAGGAACATTCCTGGTACTCATTTATGTCACAGGTTGAATCGACCCCAGGATATGGTGCGGTTAGAAGGATTAAGTCAATTGAAAAATCCAATGAACTCATAGGGAGTGGAACCCGCGGCATGACGGCTTGTAGCGTAGTGCCTTAACTAACTACGGTACCGCATGCCCTCCCTCCCCCACAGGCTGGGGTGGGGGACACAGAGAAAACCAAATCTACGTCGATGTCTCGTCACCAGAACTCAGATTAAAATCAAAACTACACGTAGAAGAAACCACTAGATATTTTGAAAATGTTGCAAAGCTCAGACTTTTGGGAAAGGCAGTAACAAATCAAAATATGATCCAAGAGCAAATTAAGTGCTGGTTAAATTCAGTAAAAGCTTGCTGCCATTTATTTCAGAGCTGTTTGTCTTCTCGTCTGTTGTCTAAAAATATAAACATTAGAACATACAGAAGAATATACTGTAACGTGTTTACGTTACTGAAGACGCCGTAGAGATGGTTAATTGGGTTTATTTAACAATCTACAAATATCGGCTATAATTAATGATCACAATATTACGGGTTTCCACACTTTACAAACCCTACAACAAAATCTCTTAACACAATCTTCACTTCTCTTCACGTACTGATAACGCGGGAGCTATACAAGTCTCCCTGTAATACACACTCCGAGTATAACTGTACTACAGCACTCACTATGTCTGGAAAGCACACAATAAGTCTTCCGCTCGCTGACTTCTTCGTTGTCGCACACTCGCAGGCTGCTATGNAAGAAGAATATACTATAATTTTGCCTGTGGTTTTGTACATGAGTGAAATTTGGTCTCTAACAATAGAGGAAGAACATATACCGATGGTATCTCAGAACAGGGGGTGCTGAGCAGAATATTTGGGCCGACGATGTATGAAATAATTGGAGGTTTGAGAAAATTGTATTGTGCGCCAAATATATTTAGAATTATGAAGTTAAATGGAATGGGATGGGATGAACAGGGAATATATAACGCATGGAGATAGGGGAAGAGGAGGAGGGAAAGCCACAAGGATGCCACTAAGAAGACCTAGACGTAGATGGGAGGATAATATTAAAGCGGATCTTGGAGTAATTAGATGGGGTGATATTCACTGGAGTAATCTGGCTCAGGACAGAGGTCAGTAACGGGCCCTTGTGAACATCATAATGTAGCTTCGGATTCGATGAAATTTTGAGAAATTCTTGAGCAATTGAGCAAACGGCGGTTTCTGAACAAGGTCTCAACTCCTTGGAGTTAGTTAGTTCTTTTAATTCGCATAGTAAGGGGTGGAGTCCAGTTGGGTTCACTCGGCACGGCGGCCACTAATTGGCCTATTGTACTTTCCCGGGTGATTATGATGATGGAGAACTTTGTGGAATGAAGATTGGCAGGGGAACCCGAAGTAGTCGGAGAAAATCTGTCCCAGCGTCACTTTGTCCACCACAGATTCCATACGAGCAGACTCGGGATCGAACCCGGGCCGCCGCGGTGGGAAGCCAGTGACTAACCGCTTGAGCTAAGGCGCGGCCATTCATAACACTTACTGGTTATTAAGCTATTGATTTATAATATAAATAATGATTTGTACCTAAGGTTTTGTGTCACAGTTTATAACGTACACCATGTCTGCCGAAAACTGATGCTCTACTTACGATAATTTAACTTAAAATGTGGTTTTGAGGAACGCATTACAGTCATAATTCTGGAACTGCCTGTATAGTTGCAAAGCTGACCGCACTACAAGTATTGCACTGCTTGCAGACATGAAAGTTATTCCGTTGCAAGTTTCATCTAGTCAGAGTGTTGATTGCACGAACGTCAGATAATGTAACACCACCTCGATTCTTCATAAGATCAGACTTTTACAAAAATATAAAAAATTCATGGGAAATGGATGTTACATTGTACCGACGAGAAGCGAAATAAATTTTGTTGGACGGCTCATGTTGCAATTCCAATGCAGGATTCTTAATTCGAGTATGATATATAGGTCGACAGACACACGGCTATTTGTTTACTTATCCATTTGTCCGAAGTATACACAAGGATTTTGTTCTGTAAAATTAATTTATACACATACAGACAAAAAACAAACTCCGTGGTTTTAGTCCGCAAGCGAACTACACCGACAGAGCGACCGCCGCTTGTTGGCGAGGTTAGTGCTAACTTTAGCGGATAGAGGGTGTCGCGTGGTCAGCGCAACTGAACCCCACGGTCGTTAATCTCGGTTTTCCAAACCGGAGCAATTATATTCTTGAAATAGCTCCTCAGTTATCATCACGAGGCTGAGTGGACCCCGTTCCAGACCCACTACTTCTCAGAAAAAACTGGTAGCGCCGGAAATCAAACTTTGGACCTCTGGATCTGTAGCCAAGAACTCTGACCACTAGACCAGAGAGGCGGTTGCATGAAGTAGTACAGTAATAGTAAATATTTAGCCCAACCACTTCGGTAATGCTCACAGTGCGAGGCCATAAATTCTCACTGAACTCATATTCTGTTTCAGAATATAGTAATAAAGAGTGCCTCGCAACAGGAAGATGGAATGAGAGCACCGACTACGCTCCCTGCTCAAGCCTTCCTATCTTACTGCTGAGGAACAGAACTTCATACCACGTGATCTTGCTTTACGTGTCAATTGCTACGTCCCTTCCGGCGCTCATCATCTTCTTTAGCTACAGGTAAGGGAGACTATCAGCGCGTGGTATTCTCATATATTAAATGGAATTGAACTAAGCCTTCCGTCGCATACATTTTCATATTGTGACATGTAGACACACTTCTAGGCAACGCACGAAATACGCGCAGGCAACAATGGAACCAGTGTCACAAAAGTTGTTCTCTGTGTGGTTCGCATATATCCATTGCTAGGTAATGGTTCAAAAACACCTTCCCTCGGAAATGAATTCTTGGTAAACAGCCCATTGCTAGGTAACGGGCCAATAAACAAGAATTCTAGGCCAACAGAAGAAAAGTGTTTTTTTCTTTCGTGGGGTCCGTGCCGAGGAATTATAAGAGAGTCGAATTCTGAAGCTAGCAGCTGTAGGAGTACAGGAGAGTACAAGAAGTAGAAGGAGTCAGTCGTAGAACGGGCACGAGAATGGAGAAAGTTCTCAGCAGTCCAGGGTTCAGCTGAAGATTTACTGTGAGCTGTTTAGATTGTGATTAAGAGCGATTGTAAAAAAGTGTTAATAAATCGAATTATCCAATCCGGAACCCGTTATCGTTAGTCACGGAACTCCGGACACGTGACAATATTTTCACTGCGACGATTGTTCAGAATGTGGTCTCCCAGTTTGTGACGACGTATAGTCTTGTAGGCGGATACTAACCTAGACTCTGTAGATGAAGGCTTCACACTCCTCACAGTCGGTGCTATCACCTACAGAAGTTCACGGTGCCACAACCCAGGAAAGCATAATTTGCGTTTCTGTATAATTCAGTGGTTCCACCTCTAAAAATATCTCCCTGAAATCACACTTCTTTCACATATACAGTGAACTTCGAAGTTTTGTGCGCTAGAAGAAGCCATGTTTGTGCACATTTCATTTCATTATAATGTGGTGGCAAACATGGGCTAAAGTAAGAAGTAAAATAACATTACATTATTAAGTTAAAGATAAAATTGAAACTGATACTTAGAATATATTTACATATATATTGTGTGTCTTTCCGGTGCGACAGTAAATATTAAACTGATTGATTTTTCACCAAATTTATTTTCCTTATGCTGTTGTAACGTGTCTGGAATCCAGAAGAGTCACCCCTATGGAAACGCTAGAACAGACCGTTGCATAGGAAGTAACAATAGCGATACTGTAATCGCAACAGTGAGCATTGCATAGAGATGAGTTTCCACGGTTATAACAAAGGCTCATTGTATAGCAACCGCCGAGGTATAAATAGCCCAGCTTCGACAAGAAGAAATCAGTCTTGGAATAACCGTCGAAGAAGTCAGTCTTCGGGAAGCTGCCACTGAAGATAGTTAGAGCTACAGAAGTACTGGCCGAGATATTGTGTAAGCAGTAATTGTAATACTGCAAGTGATAATTGTACGGTGTGTAAGTATGAGTGTCCAATAAAGATTCGCTTAATCTGAAACCCACTTATATTTATTTGTCGCGTGACACACACAACACGTGACAATATTTATTTATAAAATAATTATGGATCAGTGAGTAAACACGGAACATAATTAAAAATAGCTAGAAATTTTATGAAGAAACCGTAAAGAGTACTTTCAATCAAATAGTTTTATCTGTAGAGAGTGACTATCCAAGTTTATAAGTTTAAGACCACATACGGAAATGACGGGAATGTGTATCATAATGCAGCAAATCAGGAGCTACCGTATCGCGGTGGAAGGTTTGTTTCGGCTCAGTGTGGCTTCGTCTGAGATTCATGGCTGTGAATGTGACACTAGAGAGGGATTTCTCCAACCACCTTCGTCTTTCCCTTACTAATAATCACTAATCCATCATTCCATACCCATCTATCACCGCCCCTTGACGTGTCCATGTCATGAACAGAGGGTATGTTTTCACACCCTCACTCACTCATGGAGCTGAGCCCTTCTTGAGAAGCTGCCAATTGTGCAGCTACTCAAGAACTTCCCAGCATTTATGGAACCCGAAGGTTCATTACCGTGTTCACAAGAGCCCTCCACTGGTCCATATCCTGAGCCACATTAATTCAATCCATACCGTGTCATCCCATATTTGTAAGATTCATTTTAATATTGTCCACCCACACAGGCACACATTCTCTCAGTTTGCCCAACACAGCCAGCTTTTCCTGCAGCCTTTGAACGTATCGCTGTTTCTTCGGCTGAGCTCTAGGTCATGTTGCTTTGCATTTGGGGGCATGTAGTTCGAAAAGTAACTATGTTTAAACAAGCGAGAACTGAGGCAGAGGAACGGTACTTTTCTCACTCCGGGCTTATGCTCACTGAGTGGCCCACACTATATAAATTTGTATTTGTTTAACTCCTTTCCTTGGTTATGGCGTATGGTTAAATTCGTGTAAGTTAAATGCGCACATGATCTGACTACACTGCACTTCGAAGGAAATCCGAACACAACTGATACGGTTAGTATTCGTATAATTTTCTTGCCGAAATGTGGGCTTACCTTCCACTAGCGTAGTCCTTAAACAATACAAGAAAGCCGTTACTATAAACACCCCCTGCTTTAACATTTAAGAAATCTTTGGTATACCCACAGATTGCATTTACTGGCCCCGTAACAATAAACGGTAATTATTTTGTTAAACAGCATTATCATAGTGCTTCCTGTGTTGTAGAAACTGAATTCTTTGATATTACGTATTTAAACTAATTTCATGCTTCGAAGGGTGAATGGGGATTATACACGAAACGCCGTGTGAGGGTTTAGCTGTGGCCATCTGGGACGAGAAATGAAAAAGGGAAGGTATACATAGCTAATTATAATTAACCAGTCATTTAAGAACCACTTCTTGAAGATGTATTCCCGGAGTGGAGTGTAGCATGACCCATTCTTAACCTCTACATTATGCGGTAGCGTAGTTGGTTGAGGCACTATGCTACAAGCCGGAAGGTGGCGGGTTCAAGTCCCGATGAGGTCATTTGATTTTTTCAATTGACCTAATCATTCCGGCCGCTCTATGGCCCTGGGGTCGACTCAGCCTCTAACAGAAATGAGTACCAGGAATATTCTTGGAATGTTCTTGGAGGTGAAGGGCGGCCAGCGCTTAAGGCTGACAACCTTGCCGCCGTCTATGAGCCGATATTCTAGAAAATGTTGGAACCTCGACATCTCAACATCTATGGGCCTCCAAAGCCTGTTGCAGGGATAACTTTACTTTACTTTTACTTATATTGAGGTGAGTAATCAGCTTAACTCCTCAGCAGCCTTAACTCCAGGGAAAGTGTCCCCTTTACCCATTGAGTAGGAATTTCATTGGGCCCCAGAGACTGTCTGGGCGCTGTGGAGAAGAGAAAAATCTCTTACTAATTCCGGGAATCTTGATTTCCTGGTCATCCAGCCAGTAGCCCGTCCCTATACCGACTCAACTGTATGTTAATTAGCAAATAATTTTAAATGTGGTTGCATCTTCCGAATTTTACTGGAATCATTGGTATAGAACTGTAAGTTGATATTGGCTGTTACAGAAAACTGAGGATTACGAGGGTGACCCTCCACAGGAACCTGATTGTAGCCATTGTCCTTCGAAATATTTTCAGCATACTAGTCAAGACGATTATCATTCTAGATGCCATCAGCAATGAAAGGGTAAGAATATACACTTCTTAATTTTGTGAATCAAATTAGGTCACAAGAATATGATGCTGGTTCATTGCTAACACAACAGAATTTTCTTGTATTTGAAAGGTTCCAAGTTCGATATTCGGTTCTGGTCACTGGGTCACCTGCCTACATTCTTCATCTACCAGTTATTCTGGGTGCCCAGAGTTTTCAGTAAAATAGGCCAGGACCAATTCCTCAAAACTCTTTTTGTTTTACCGTACGTAACCATCGTAACATTATATGCCAAATGTACTCTGAAATTCGTGGAGTGTCTTAGTTAAATTATTGGTTTGTTAAATATGAAACATTTCACGTCCAGAAGCCTCTCATTAAGACTGTAAGGCACAACACGACCTCTTATGAAAGGGATCGGTTTTGCCAAGTATATTAATACCAAATTTCAATTTCTTTATTGTATACCGCAAGAAACTATGGCCTACCTCTAGTGAAATCACTATAACTAGAAGCATGACAACCACCAGGAATAAAACTGCACATATTTACTATGGTCTGCCATATTACTATTACAGGATAAAGCATTAAGTTTGTCACGTATGAAGTACTGTTATTGGTGAACATGTTAGTGACCTCTCGCAAGAATGGTACTTCTAAATAATAATTTGCAATTACTGGTTTTACAGCAAGCAGACATTTTATTGTTAATAAATGTCAGTGATTTGCGGAAGATGCCTCAATTTGATTATCTCCAGACTCAAAGGGAAAAGTCTACAGAATAAGACTAGTAAACTGGTAACAAATGTGTTAACATTTGAGGAAAAAGAAGCAGTGAAAGGTTCCTTGAATATAGTAGCTCGGCTGCGAGCATGAGTGGCAACAAGTACATAACGTAGCAGTGTGCAGTGAATGAAACGGGCAACTAGCAAGCTTGAATCCGGGGATGGTACCTATTTTCTAAATCCGGACGGAAGAGAACTCTTCTGGATTTAAACGAATTCGGTGAAGCTGTAATCCGGATGCATTATAATTACTACACTATAGAGAGGCGCGTCCCTGCAGTTGAATTTTACAGAGGCTTAAGAACCAACTTTATCAGACTTCATAATATTGATGAATATTATGTAAATTTCCTTATGTGTTCTTTAACACAAATAAATAGATTGTTTAAGGGTTGTTATCGCGCTAGACACTACCTCGAAGTCAGTTTCCTTCCGGCAAATAATGTATAAAGCATTGACCTTGGTACGTTTATTTATTGCTAGATCTATCACAACATTGCGTTCAGAATATTTTAATTCACGTGCTAATATTTAGCATAATACTACTACTACTACTAATAATAATAATAACAATGTACGAGTATTATGTCATTATATAATGCGGGCCTTAAAATGAACTGCAACGGATGAAACTTACTCTTGAAGAATGCCGTCTTCTGGGATGTGGTGCCGTGTAGATGTTTTATTAACTGACGTTTCGGGGGAACGTTCCCCCGAAACGTCGGTTTATACAACATCTAAACGGCGCCACATCTAGGAAGAAGACATTCTTCATAGTTATCGCCGTGAAAACCTCAAACCTCAGAAACTTCCTCTTGGTAACACACATACAAGTGCCATGAATGAAGTTTAATCAGAAACTGGCATAGGCGTAAATAGCTCAGATTACCGAAATTTTATTAAGTAGCATGACTGTGGAAAACAGCGGAAGTGCAAAGCGATGTGCAAAACGGACGAATTTTAATCTCACAAAGGACGTGATGTATACGTACTTTTCATTAATTTTTGCAATTTTTACATAAGTTCATTTCATTGCCATAGAATGAAGTTCATTTAATACACATGCAAATCTTGTAGTGACACTTTTTTTTTCGTTATATCATTTCTGTGTAATCTCCATGATTTAATTCTGGAACAGGATATCTCTCTGATGTAGATTAACTACTTTATTGATCGGCTATAACTTTCAGTTTTTCGACTTACCATAATACATTCTACATAGTATACAGACTGAATGCTTCAAATGTATTGAGTCACTGTAATTTTATTATTTTTCCAACTCACTGACTCATGGAGCTGAGTCCTTCAGGAGGAACCGCAAATTCTGCAGGAACTCAAGGATTTCTCAGCATTTTATGGAACCCGAAGGTTCATTACCGTGGTCACAAGAGTCCTCCACTGGTCCTTATCCTGAGCCAGATCAATCTGATCAATACCATCCCATCCTATCCATTGTCTTATCCCATATTGTCCACCCACCTACGCCTTGGTCTTCCCAGTGGTCTCTTTCCTTCTGGCTTTCCCACCAATACCCTATACGCATTCCTCGTCTCCCCCATTCGTGCTACATTCCCTACCCACCTCATCCTCCTTGACTTGATCATTCTAATTATACTTGGAGACGAGTACAAGTTATGAAGCTCCTCATTATGCACTTTTCTCCAACCTCCTGTCACTTCATCTCTCTTCTGTCCAAATATTCTTCTCAACACCCTGTTCTCAAACACCCTCAGTCTATGTTCCTCCCTTAATGTCAGAGACCAAGTTTCACACCCCTACAGAACCACAGGCAAAATTATAGTTTTGTATATTCTTATTTTTCCAGTAATATTTAAATTACTAAAATCCATAGTCATTTGAATGCTTGATTATATAGGATGTAACTGAAAGTGCTGACAAATTTTGGGCACTAGTTCCACAACTAAGAAAAAGAACAATTTCGGTATCAACATGTGTCCAGAAGCATTAATTTTTTAGTTATAGCTGAAAGAGTACATTTATAATAAGTACTAACAGTGTCCTCCATGAGATTCAATTCACGCCTCGACACGTCACATCATGGACCGCCACGCCCGTTCAGAGATGCCTGGTTAGTTGCTGATTGTCTTACAGGCATCCACAGTGCGATGGTGAAATGCCTCTTCGTCGTCAACAGGAGCTGCATACATATGGAGTTCTAGTTGTCCCCACGCGCAAATATCCCCAGGATTCAAACATGGCGAGCCTGGAGGCCATGCAATGGGTCCTCCTCTACCTATTCATCGGTCATGATAGGCGTTATTGAGGATGCGGCTAAAATGTGCCGGAACACCATAGGCAAGCATCACATTCGTGCTGTGACTGCTGTGGTACGGCTTCCAGTAGTTTCGGCAGACCATGTAAGGGGAAATCTCGATAGCGGTTGCATGTAAGCCCATGTGGCAAAACATGCGGGCCTACCAAACAGTCACCAACAAACCCTGCCCACGCTTTAATGTTGAACTGCTGCTGGTGTATAGAATGGATTCCAACATTAGTAACCTTCTCCGCCCACTGGTGCTGGTTAGAAATATGGATAATGCCGCAACTACCCCGACATCTTTGAACGGATGCGGTGGTCCACGGCGAGACGTGTCCGGGCGTGCATTGAATCTCATGGAGGACATTTTGTGTCCTTACTATAAATGTACTCTTTCAGCTATAATTGAAAATTTAAATGTTTCTGGACACATGTTGTGTGGACATGTTTTCTGTTTTGGTGTGTGGAATTCATACGCAAACTTGGTCCGCACTTTTCAGTTACATTCCGTATATATGAATTTTAATACCAGAAGGAAAGAGACCACTAGAGAGACCAATGCGCAGGTGGGTGGACAATATTAAAATGGATCTTAGAGAGATAGGATGGGATGGTATGAATTTGATTGATTTGGCTCAGGATAGGAACCAATGGAGGGTTCTTGTGAACACAGTAATGAACCTTCGGGTTCCATAAAATGCTGAGAAATTCTTGAGTAGCTGCAGAATTGGTGGCTCCTCAAGAAGGGCTCAGCTCCATTAGTAATGGGTAATAACACCAAAAGGAAGAGCATATACACGCAGATGTTTTGTTCCGGTTCGAGGATATACGTACTCTGGTTCACACGAGACATAGCAGCAGTCAATTACTGTTTTTTTTATTCTATTATCGAAAAATATTTTATATAGACGTTGTAAAACTTATTGTGCACTGTATTTAGTACTATGCATAATGTTTTTCGTATAGGTAGCAATTCTTGAGTAGACCAATATTTTATTTGAGTTTCATATAATGTAGGGATTTGTATATGACTCATAGGGAAATAAATCTCTGTGCAAACTTTAGTACAGAATGTATTCCAACTGTATTTCATAGTTTCGAAAATGAAAACCTACGAAAGGAGCAACAGGATAAGCGGTATATCGGCTTTGCGTGTTATTCTCTCACTTTGTTCAACCACAGGATAAAAGTGAGCAGGTACTTTAGGCCAAATATGTTTGGGGGTGGGGTGATATTTCACCTCTAGATTCACAGTAATGGATTTTGATCTTTATGCAGCTCTTGTTTTTTGCAATTGTGCTGTCATCCCAGACTCTATACAATCGAATGATCGGTTGATTAATATTTGTATCTGTAGTTTAATTAAAGACTCTGTTGTTACCATAGAGGATGTGTAGTGAATAATGAATTTGAAGGAACATTGAAGTGGTCATGGACCAACTTGAAGTACTAATCCGGCATAGGACTGTGCTCGGAGAAACCGAGGAAAACTACAATTTCAGTCTGCATAGTCAACATCCTTGCCGAGACTCGAAAGGGTACCTCGAAAATATAAGTAGAAGTGCTACATTTGAACCGTCTTGGTCTATTTTAATGTATCTGTCTCATTTAAGAGTTAAAGTCAGGTTGATATACGTCCTATTATTATGTGCGCTTTTGTTTCTGTAGTTTGAAAAATTCAGACTATTGAAGATAAAACTCCGGGTAGTCCATAAAACGACCTTTCGAATATTGAAACGTTGGTTGACTTTCAACGGACGACATGGCGTTATATCCCAGAAGATAGAACTCTTCGCCCTCCAACATACGCATAGCTCTCCAGAATTAAATCTTCTCGACAGGTTTTCAAACTAAATATTTTGTGCTTTTTTGTTTCTCTCATGCGTGCTGGAGTCCCCCCAATCTCGGTGCTCTTGTTTGGCAGGAAGGGGTGATGGAGACTAACTCCGTCTGGTGTCGAGTACTCTCCTTCATGGACAAACTGGCTGGGAGCGCTGTATATTCTTGTATGCTTCTGGAAAGTGTATTTTTGCATCGCCTCATCGCCGCAGCATTCAAAGGAGAGCCGAAAATGCTGTACTACTACTACGTGGCTATAGGTATGATGCAACTTGTTGCTTAGTAACGACAAATATTTGTAGAGGAAAAATACATGGTAAAAATCATGAATTAGAACCAAATATATCGTATATATATATATACAATACTATAAACCATCCATCAATTATGCCATTTGATCATAAACCAATAATTCTGAAACGCTACCAGCATCTACTCCTGGTACTCATTTCTCTTAGAGGCTGAGTCGAACCCAGGGCCATAGTGAGGCTGGAAGGATTAGGTCAATTGAAAAAATTCACCTCATCGGGATTCTATCCCGCGACCTTCCGGCTTGTAGCTGGGGGTAAAGGGCGGCTGGCGTGTAAGTCTGACAAACTTACCGCCATCTGTTAGCCGATTGTCTACAAAATGTGGAAGCCCCAACATCTCACAATCCTATGGGCCTCCACTGTCTATTAAGGGGATACCTTTACTTTTTACTTTACTTTACGTACCAGCATCTAGTGCTATGAATTATATAAAAAACGAAGAAGAACGACATATATCACCTTAACGAAATTCGTTCAAAGATTAGGGTTTCCCAGTCATTACTCTACTTCATTTTCCTTGTGAAGTTCAGTGAATACTGATGCTCCTCCTTTGTTCCGAACATTTCCACAGATGTTTTCAATTGAGAGATACAACAGTTTTCTTAATTTTTAAAATGAAGGCGCTGTAAATTTATGTTTATGGATCGCTTGTGTAGGCTGTAAATTCTCTAACTGCAAAGGCACTCTATTGAAAAGGAAAGCAAGTTGACGCTGGACAGGAAAGGCCACTGGCGAGACCAGTTCTGAGTAAATTTGTCTGAACTTATAGCGTAGTTACATAAAACTATAGACACATTAGGCCGGTCAAGGTAGCCGAGGGGTCTAAGGCATGCATTTTCTTCGTTCGCTCGGAAGGCGGGACCGTGGGTTCGAATGTTTGGTGTTTGCGTACAGGTAGAGGCCTTGCGACGAGCTGATAACCCGTCCAAGGAGTCCTACCGAATGTCTAAGATATAGTAAACCGAAGTGAAGCGGAGAGTTTCATGGAGGTAGGCCAAGACCCATTGGGGGGGCCAGTTACTTCCACCGTAGCCCTGAGTGTCGTAGGAGGCGAAGAAAAGGGAAACCCATGACCTGGGTGGTAGAACTGGACCAGGCTGTTCCTGGGGGGGATATAAATACGGGACCTGGCACTCCAGGTTGGGGGAGTCTCGAATGTGAGACAGTAAAATATGGTCATGAGTCCCACGGGTCTCGAACCTGAGAAATACTGCGCTGGCGAGAACCAGCAGCAACTGTAAACCACAGATCCATCCTCTCGTCTGAGAGGATGTTACGTAACGACTATGATCGCAAGCGTTCAGCTGGAGAAAAAGTACTGGTCATGAGCCTCAAGGGGCTTGTCGCCAAGACGAACTGATTGGCGACAAACCGTCAGTCGTAAAGTAACTCTGATGCTGACTGACTGAGTTCAATTGGAAAGGAGCCGCCATTCAGAGAGGACTTGAACACCAAAGCCGTTACCAGGTAAATATTAGAGAAGACACTGCGGGCTGGAAAAGACTTAACGTGTTTGATAGTGATCTATCAAGTGTAGTCACGAGTAGTGAGTGTATAAGTGATCACCAAATCCAATATCCAACACAAAACCCCGTCCACAGTCACTCATCCACATGATAATATGCATAAGATATTAAATTACTGAGTTTCAAGAATTATATTTTTAATTCTTTTCGCTCCCTTTTGCAACACATGGTCTGCTGGCCATGCTTGAACCATCTGGGTTACTTCTATAAAGAAAAAATTTTAATTTCGTAATGTGAACTACAATCAGTACATTCAGAAATTTTTGAGAGAATATTTGCGATAAGTATAAGAATTTTACATCATTAATTTGGCGGAAAAATTTCAGATTCACATAAATAATTTAAGGTAATTTGCAAAATTGTTGTTACTAGCCTACGTATCTCTTAAATTCATGATCCTTGACCGAAGAAATAAAATGCTTTCAGGTCTTGCCATTTTGCCAGTGGGAATTTGGGCCACCATTACAGCTCTGCACAACGATGTCAATTGTTGGGCGGCAGATTCCACGAATTTTGGTTATATAGTTGATGGTCCTCGCATCTTAACATTAGTGGTGAGTTTGTACAAGATAAATTCGAACATAATCTGTACTTGCACTTTTGGACTGTTTGTATTTGTATGAAAGCACGCAAAGCATTAGTAGATTTTTTTTACTGAAACCTTGTGATCACAGTCCGTATGTAACATCCTCTCTTACTAGAAGGTAGACACCTTGTTCTAGAGAAACGTCGGTAGTATCAATATGTTCAAATTTGGCTCTGTATGTGTTCATTCAATTCATTCTTGATTCACACAACTTAAGGGCTCTTGGTTTTCAACGACCTATTTAATAAATTTGTCTCATTAACGTCTGTTGCTGTTCCGAGTGGTGGTGTCCCTTTTTTGTTTCCTTGTGCTACGCGCTAGTCTCTTCTTAAACATAGACTTTCAATTCCGAGTCTTGTTTTTGTAGCAAAATTTTCTGCTCTCCACACACTGCAGCTGCGATTTTCATAAATCGAAAAATTCGGAAAGATTTGAATAAAGAAAGAGGCTGAAACCCGGCAGCCGATCTTATGCGTTAGCATGAAACAACAAGAATAAGAGATTTTCATATGTCACAGGTTCCTCCAGAATTTTTCACGAGATGTATATAATAATTTGCGTTTTTCAGATTAATGCGCTGTTAATGCTGGATATTGTAAGAGTCTTGTGGACCAAGCTGAGGAGGGTCAACACGGCCAAATCCCAACATATCAAGTAAGAAAGCCCATCTGCCCTCACACTGCAGCTTGTTCGACACATCAAGCCTTCTTACAAGGTGCTTCTAAACCGCTGCTCTTTTAAGGACACGTAAAACTGCGGTAGGAAAATACGCGTACCCTTTCCATCAGGATATACTAGTCTCATGGCCTATCCGGACGAGGTACCGGAGAATAAAGCTCTATCGAGGAGTGATCTCAGGCGGTGCAGTCCGTAATCAGTAGACTTTGTAGCTACACTCTCCTGAACGGAGCCAGGGTAGCGTAGTCATCATAGCGACTGGCTGTTAGAGTCTCGGAAGGATCAAGAATTTTCTCTTCTTCAATCGTCCAGACCGGCTCTGGCGTTCACCCAACCTCCTATCCAATGGGTACCGAGGGCTCTTTCCCCGGGGGTAAAGCGGCAGGCGCATGAAGCTGACCACTCACTTCCAACTAGTGCCGAGTTCAAGAAAATGTGGATCTATACATCCACTCCGCCATACGTCTTCACGGCGTAGTGCTTAATTAGTTAAGCACAGAGACAACTTTACCTTTTTTACCTTACGTTCTCCTGGATATCACATTCAAAGAGACTAAGCGTGTGAAATGTGAAGTTCTTATGGAGGTGAGTATGAAAATTGCGTCTCTTTGATTGTAACGCAATATAATTGGGCAGGTACAGTAGTTTCGAAAGTTTTGGACGAACCTTCCAATGAGGTATATGGCGTCACGTCTCAAAATAACTTAGATAGGTCTTTCCGAAACGTTAGTACCTGTCTACAAACTACATGCTGTCACATTCATGAAAGTCACAATTTTAAAACTAGTTTAATTTTAGTGGCTAAGACAGAATTCTTGCTCTTCTACATGTCTTGCTGAATTTAGTTCAGGTGCATCATGTTTAATTGTCAGTAACAGAAAGATCTGTCTAGCAAACTTGCTTAACGCACTTGAATTCATGAGGATTCCTCTAAAAAGTATAAAAATATTATGTGTTGGGCTGGGCGAGATTACGACACTACTGCAACAGGGAGCGCACAGCGGCGAATGGGGGAACTACCAGCAGTACGTAAATAAAGAAACGAGCACAAAGAAAACAAAAGCGGGGACAAACAAATACAGGAATATCAAGATAGAATCTATAGCGACGGGATCAGGCCACCGGCCTAAACCTTGAATTCGAAAGAATGAAGGATATGTTCTAGGTACCATAATAAGAAACGTGAACGAATTAAAGCACAAGATTTCTGTAACCATGATTTGTATATCGTGTCACATATGTGAAGAGATTCAACTTGTGTGGGATGTTTGTCCAGCCACGGCTGATACTCCAATTAGAATGTTACTGTCGCAACTAAAGCTCCTGTGTCAGAAATTATAACAGTGCTATATAACTTTTCATAAAATGGAGTCAAACTGCGACATATCTAGAATATTTAAAATACTCTTGTTATCGCTCTGTGTGTAATGATGTATTTTTGCGTTCAGTGGGCGCAAGAATAAATGACATAGGTTATATTTTAGTTTGAAAATTGTGGGAATTCAGTAACCAATGCTATCACCAATTCTTACTGAAGTGGATGTCCTGTTATACTTAAGTAATTATCTACATAAGATAGGTACAACAGATTTCATGTTATCTGACATTTATACGTTTTCATATACAGCACAATCCACATTTACTAATACATGGTAACGTACTTCACGCTGTGCTTTTCTTGTCCCATTGCAACATGACTGATTCTTGAGGTATATTTTGTTACAAACTGAGATAGGCAACCTGTCACCTCTAGATATGTTTAAAAAGCTAAATTTGTATACGTACGTATATGTATGCATATCCGTGTGTACGCAGGATGACAAAAGATTCCAGGAATTCAACCGTAAGTTGTTTTTTTAATGCTCGTGGAGTGGGACTAAGTCCCTTGTACTGCGGCCACTTCTGGCCTATTGTACCAGCACCAGATGATAGGTGAGGGTGATTGTGGAGCAATTGGTGGGATGAAGATTGGCAGGGGAAACCCAAGTACTCGGAGAAAACCTGCCCCAGCGCCACTTTGTCCACCACAAATCCAACTTGACCAGACCCGGGATCGAAACCGGGCCGCCGCGGTGGAAAGCCAGTGACTAACCTCTTGAGCTATGGCGCGGCCAACATCTTGACCATGTCCCTCTGCGCATGTCCACTTGCTTCAGCAGTCCTGCCATTTCTGGGAGAACCCCTGGAAGTCGTATTCTGTTATGGCTATGAAATATCCTGGGACGTGGTGTCACATTTCCCCTCGGAGGCAAACGATGACTTTTAAGCTCCATTTTGATTCTCGAGAAGAGTCAGAAGTCGCATGGAGCGAGATCCGAAGAATATGGTGGCTGGGTAATGGCACGAATTTCGTTATTTTCCAAAAAAAATGCTGCAGTCCCAGGGAGGTGTAACAGGGTGCATTCTCACGGTGCAAGACCCCACGGTTTCACCATGGCCGACAGCGACACGCTGTTATGTCACAGGATGCTGTAATTTACCCTATAGACAGCACATAGTCTCATCTTGCACACTACACCCCTCTCACTTCAACAGGAAGCGGTTACCCCGATAGGACTAAATTCCGGGACTAAATTCCATGTATTATGTCATGTATGCATGTGCGTATACAGGTGTCCCAGGAGGAATGGACCAAACTTCGGGAGGGTGTTCCTTATGTTAAAGTATGCCGATATAACCCAAAACACCTATGTCCATAGTTGAACGGTTACGGAGATAATGGCCAGAGAAGTGTCAAGCTTTGACCGGCGTTGCACACTTGTTGATTACAAAATACATATTAGAACTGGCAGGAATATGTGGATTCTGTAATGTTAATAATGTACGTCACATCAAACTAACTTGTGAGTGACATGAAGCCATGAAATTGAAGTAGAAAATACTCGCTCGCCATGTCATAATTGTCCTTAGGGTTTCCAAGCACTATGCATGACACATGAATGGCAAGCGCTGACGTAACGTGCTGACTGCGCGTTCTGGTATAAGCCAACTACATAAGCACGGCTAGGGTGAATCATCGCACTCAAGGACAAACATAGATAAGGCCTCTCATCTGAGAGGTACAGTGCGTGGACCTGCCAGAAGACCGCACTTTTCTTGGGCCATTATCTCCGTAACCGTTCAACTTTGGACATAGGTGATTTGGGTTATATCAGCATACTTTAACATAAGGAACACCCTCCCGAAGTTTGGTCCATTCCTCCTGGGACATCCTGTATATGAATGTATGTGTAGACCTGCGTGTATGAAAGTATGTAAATTTGTATGGATATGAATGTATATGTGTGTACATGTTTATATTATGTGTGTATGTAGGTCTACAAACGCCTGTATTAACCTAAGCAATCGAACGGGTAAATTGCTGTTGGTCTTCGCCAGTACAGTCATTCTTAGTTAGGAGTCCACGGGACTCATGCCCATATTTTTCGCTCTCACAGCTCTGCCTAAGTCGTTTGTAACTAAGTGACTATGTTCTGTCTGTGCAGGCGGATGACTCGAGCCACCATCCTCCTGATGCCCTTGTTCGGTGTTCAGTTTCTGCTGACACTGGTTCGCCCCAGCACGAAGGACTGTGAGCTCGAGCAGGCTTACTACTATATCTTCTACACCATGGATGGCTTACAGTGTACACTTGTGGCACTATTCTACTGCTACCTTAACAAAGAGGTGTGTATATTTTTAAGACCGTGTTTCTCAAACTGTGGTCCGCGGGCCACTATTGGTTGGTGGCTGTCCACAAGATGGTCCATAATAAACACAATGTGTAGATGCGAACATTTGCAGCCAAGTTTACCGGAAGGAAGAAGCCAGTCAGGGTATTTTATGGGCTTGGATAACTAAATAATTCGGTAGCTAACTCTATACCGAACGTCCTGGTTGAGTCACCCAGATATCCAAGATAAAGGCCATCCTGACTAAGATTTTCGTGGTATTCCTCAGTCCCTGGAGTAAAATGTTGCCTTACAATGTCTCGACCGCTTCCTTCTGCACCTCCCCCAATTCATTATTTACTATTGACTTTCCATTTGGGGTTACATACCAGACGAAATTGAGATATGTACCATAAAGCACCCGGAGAGAAAGAGCAGGTAAATTAAGTTAGGTTTAAGTTTCTTGGGGTGGGGTGAGACTATGTCCACTTGGTACGTCGGCCACTATTTTGACTATCGTTGCAGCCCCGGATAATAGATGAAAAATGTTGAACAGTCCGTGGAATGAGAATTGGCAGGGGAAACCGAAATGCTTGGAGAAGACCTCTCCTAGTGCCACCTTCTCCATCGCAAATCCCACATGACCCGGCCTGGGATCGAACCCTGGCCGCAGCGTTTGGGAGCCGGCGACTAACCGCCTGAGCTATGGTATGGCCAAAGTGTAAGTAACTTTCCCTCGTGACAGAAACACTCGGCAGCTAATAGAAACACACCCTGTTATGGAACTCACAGGTCCACGTGCAGATCCTTCGGAGCTACAACGTGCTGATGACTCATCTGTACCGTCTACTGGGCAAGGACTACGAGCCGAAACGTCGGACCACCTGGGTCTACAGCGAGCGTCGTCAGACTTCCACTAGCCTGGTCATACCCGACGATGTCGCGCGAACAAGTGCGACCTCTCACCCCGGTGCTGTCGGTCGAAAGGAGTCACATCCACGTAGCAGCAGGACGTCTCTCGTTATTGGGAGCGTGAGCGACATTCTGGCTCAGCAGGACGCCGTCCAGTCGCCTGGAACGCTTCCTCCGCGTAGAAGCGTCTCTTTCGCCAGGAGTTCGTACAAAAGTGACGGTTCGTCATCCAACTACTACATTCCCAACCGCCCTCACATCATGAACAGCGCAAGGCAAAGGAAAGTTTCTGTTGTCAACGAGGAAAGTCAAGCTGAAGACGAAAGAATTCAGGAACAGAGACCTACAGCAGATACATCAATATCACATACCAAATCACACGATTCTGATGAAGAAGCACATGGATCGAACAGTGAGCCTTATCCAGGTTACATGGATAGTTCAGAGGAGTCAGGTTTTGAGGTCACTGGAAGTCAAATTTTGTTGGCTCCAACAGTTCATAACCTGGGACTCTCAGAACATATCGCGGACATAGCAGCAACAGACATGCACGCTGATAGTGGTACAGCAGCAGATGGGCAGTCGTGCGCCTAAGTGTTTCGTCCGGTTAGAGGAGTATAGCTGTAGCATCCTGATTTGTGATTTAGAAACTTAAGAATTAATCAGCAAAATAAACTTGCGAAGTGACAATCCTTTCTTGTGCGAAAGATCTAAAATTTTGTGACGATGGTATATTAACAGAGCTCTTGTGTTTGTGGATAGTTGTATTCTTATGCGTTAACTAACCTCATAGACAAGGCCGCGCCATAGCTCAAGCGGTTAGTCGCTGGCTTCCCACCGTGGCGGCCCGGGTTCGATCCCGGGTCTGGTCAAGTGGGATTTGTGGTTGACAAAGTGGCGCTGGGGCAGGTTTTCTCCGAGTACTTCGGTTTCCCCTGCCAATCTTCATTCCACCAATTGCTCCACAATCACCCTCACCTCTCATCTGGAGCTGGTACAATAAGCCAGAAGTGGCCGCAGTACAAGGGACTCAGTCCCACCCCACTAGCAATAAAAAACCTCATAGACACGGATGATTCTTGAGGGGTTAATAGTTACTATAATGATGAAGACACCCCTGCACTTTATGGAACATGAGGTTGTATTAGTGTCGACGTTATTCTGTGAATCTTTTGTGGCACCAACCCCCAGAAAGCCTTATGCAACTGAAATTACTCCTCCTGTTTACAAAGAATGTATGTAATTTCCATTCCGATATATTTGGTTCCACGATAAATTTATTTGCCTTCACAATATAATTAGTGTTTTTTTAATGTATCAGCAGATTAAAATTTTTCCTGAGAGAGAACATAATGTATTTACGTACACTGGCATTACTGTTTAGAGTGTTCTTTTAGAAATCTGTGTACAATAAAGAAAGAGAATGTCGAATTCGATTCGGTGAAATGATGGATATATGCACTTTTCGAATAATGGGTAACACCTTACAGGATCCAGGTAATTCTGCATTAATCTGTAGAAGGATTGACCTCACTGGGCTCACCTCATCCGCTGTGTATGCTAGAGAACTATGAATTATATAGAATTCTTTATTGAAATCCGTCACAACACAACAGCATAACGTTCAAGGTCAACATTACCTTATCTGATGGAAAATTAGAAACGGCAAAAAGGAAAAAAGAAAGAGGAATGAAATTAAGCGAATGAGAATTTCTGGTAAGTATCCGCTTACGTTACGCGTCATAAATATGTGAACTGATATTTGCATCTTAAGCGGGATACATGATATACTAGTATGTGCATACTTTATAAAATATAGCTCTAAACAGTACTTCTCTAAAACCGATAAAGTTCTGATCCCTCTGGATTCTGTTACAAGCAAGTTTACCTGTATCTATCTATGGCTCTACACCCATTTGTTGGATCTTCGCCACTTTCCAGTCTCTTGATCTTTTACACAGTGGGTAAGAGTCCTTGGACGGGGGATCGGTCCGTCGCAAGGCCTGGTGCCTACACACAGAATAACCCAACACAAAATAAACCCATACAGACATCCATGCCTCGAGTGGGTTTTTAAGCGACGATCCAGTGTTTGAGTGGACAAAGACGGTTCATGCCTTAGACCATTTTGATAGGTAGTTTAGCTGTATGTTGTCACGAATTTTCTGACTAGGAACGGGGTTTGGTTTGGCAATTGGATTTATTGAACTCCAGCAACTCAAGTAATTATAACATTTCCGCCAGTTAAAGTAGTCTACAATATACTAGAGTACATGATACATTTTCTCAGTTTGTTTTCACTGGTTGTTGCCTGACGACAACTCCCACCAATGCAGATTCGTCAATTTCCGTTTTCAACTGCTCCTGTACTCGCTGGCTGGCGGCTCCTTCACAGAGTCAGACTTACTTAAGGACGGGCGGTTACCGCCAATCATTTCTTCTTGGCGCGAAGCCTTTCGAGGGTCACGACCAGAGGTTTTTCCTTTGCAAATTAACTCCGTGAGTCACAGTCCTCCTGTAACGCCCTCTCTGACGATAGGATGGACGTATCTCTTAAGAACAGGCTTTTTTTTTCAAGAATACCTATCGCAAATATGTTAGTGAAAATTCTTCCTTGTGCGCGATATACAAGCCCTCTGTCAATACAGGTTTTGCAAGCAGATCATGCATATCTTACGTATTTTATGCCACAACTGCAACTTAGTCACTTGAAGGTTAGTTGCTGGCTTCCCACCGCGGCGGCCATGGTTCGAGCTCGGGTCTGGTCACGTAGGATTTTTGGTGGACAAAGTGGCGCTGGGGTAGATTTTGTCCGAGTACTTCGGTTTCCCCTGCCAATCTTCATTTCACCAATTGCTCAACAATCACCATCATCTGTCATCTGTAGCTGACGAGAAGATTGATTTGTCTCTTATGAATATATTTTGCTTTTCTTGAAGTGTATATTCTTCCTTTCACACTACACACAAGTCCTCTGTCGGTACAGGCTTTACAGAGCAGATTGTGCCTACATTGCTTATCTTATGTTACAACGGCAGCTTAGTCATTTGAACGGTCGTTATTTTGGATCTTCGTTATAGCTGCGGCACGGAACATAAATAAAATACCTCTTCTGTTGTCAGAATTGTTGCGTAAACTAGCTAATATTGTAGCATGGCCCACAGAGAACACAGCTTCTATTGTTGCGTGGTTGCTGAAAAATATATACTGAGTCGTTGCCAAACAATGATCATGTTCCTTCACAATAATATACGTACTATAGTTGTTGGGATTTATTTGCGTTGTTACTAATGACGACAATTACAACAGTAGATGCCAACTTCATTTAAACAAAAATCAAGGGCGGCATGTAAAGGAAATATGTAAATATGTACTATTAAATTATAAAAATCATATATTCAAGGTTAAATAAAGCCAACGAAATGCTTCTTTTTGCTGCATCCCTGCTACGGCTTCCATATACTGGGCAGGGCTATGTAAATTATGAAGTTTATCCTTATGTAACATCCTCAATTACTTGCTAGAATTATTCTTTTATGCAAATATTTTCCTTCTCGCGTACAGCCCATTTATGAAATGGGGCCAAACTTTAAAGCGTCGGTCATTCCTAACTTGACATTTAATTTTTAACGTTGTAACGTAATTTTTGCAATATCCTTGGCAGCAGAATTATATTGGATGAAGGTAAATCGGTTTGTGTTTCAGATTAACGTCAAGGTCAGTTTCCTATCGATCTCTTCTTATATCATCGAATATTTCATTTAAATACCAGATCACATCTGCAGTCACAGTGAACGCCATTGCTCGCAAGGCACAAGGCGAGGTGAGTATGTCGTGTCAGTTACCGTTGTAGGTATTATCTGTTCTTCTGCAGTCAACATAAGAATGCTATTAGTGCAGCAGGCTACGTCTGTATGGCGTCGAATATCTGACACTGAATCATGAATTGGAAAGGATATGGAAGGAGACGATCGTGACATAATCTAGATACTCTCCTGGCACTCGTCTAGACGGACTGAGGAAAATCATTAAGGATAGTGTGTGCCCCAGTTCTTTTTCGAAACGAGACTCTCTTGAACTCAGCCAAAATGTTATGACATTAGCCAAATGACTCGGTGTCCCTGTGAAAAGTTGTAGGTTTAAACGTCATTTACAAGAAATCATAAAATACAAATGAATATCTTAATATCTGTCAAAGAGTGCACAATTTATTCTCATAAATATGGGCGGATTCGTAGGTACATGTGAAGTTCGCTTTAATGTTTGACTGTCATTATCGAAAAAAAAAACACATTAAATTGTAGCAAACCAAGAACATGTACGTATATAATTTAAATTTTTTTATTATATAGGCCTGCTACAAACTCCGCAATTCTCGAATTCTGTTAATATCTAAATACACAACGCAATGAATCACTCACTCATGGATCTGAGCCCTTCTTGAAATGCCACCAATTGTGCAGCTGCTCAGGAACTTCCCAGCATTTAATGGGACCCGAAGGTTCATTACCGTGTTCACAAGAGCCATCCACTTACCCATATCCTGAGCCAGATCGAGGCATTATGTGATATTTTGTAACAGGCTTATATTTGTGATGAGGAGTTGTTAGCCCCACGCCCAACCCCAAGCTGGAGGACCACCCCTTATCGGGTGTCAGCGACTGATTACTTAATATATTCGCAGTTATTCTTCACACCTAGAGGCCGTCTCCTCCAGCCACAATCTGACAATACCGTAGTGACAAGGAAACCATTTAACATGGAGAACTTAATTTCACTCGGTAGCCAGGTTAGCTTAGTCGGTGGGGCGACTAGCAGAATACATGACGGAGGAGCGTTGCTCTAATCCTAGTGTGGACAAGAGAGTTTCTTCTGGTCCATAAGGTTCACACCGGCTCCTATACAAGGGGCAGCAAATTTGTTTCCCCGGGGGTAAAGCAGTAGGGGCGTGAAGGTGACCACTCTGCTTCATGTAGTGCTCAAGTTAAAGAATGGTGGAGCTACAAATCCACTTCCTCATTCGTCTTCATGGCTTGTGCTTAATTAACTAATCCCAAGCATAACTATACCTTTACCTTAATTTTCCATAATTATTAATAAGAACATAATGTACGCGGAAGACAAATTGACAATCACTGGAATGAAATGGAAAAAGTAACAAGGACACTTATTGCTCTTAAATAAGTTTGTAAAAGCCAAGTGTACAAAAGCATACTTTCCATAACTCAGCAGCCTATGTATGTATATAGAAATATGAAGATTGGCTTCGCCTCTCTTCTCCACATGTAACTTCTCTCTCTGTCTTGTTGCTCCCAATTTGGAGCATAGGGCATATGTGAAACGCTTTCTTTCACTTCAGTTTTTTAATCATAACATAGTCGGTAGGATTCCTTAAACGGGGGATCAGCCCGTCGCAAGACCGCTACCAACAAACGACAACACAAAAACATTATAAACACAGACATACATCCAGGTCTCGAGTGAAATTCGAACCCACGATCCAAATGTTCGAGCGAATGAAGACAGTTCATGCCTTAGACCGCGCCGCCACTGTGATCGGCCATGTAACTATTATGTATTTACATATTTACAGAAAAAATAGTAAAGAACTTAATATACCAGTATTAGTTTGAAACAGTAGAGGTAGAAGTGGGCGGTCGTGAGGCAGGTATAAGTACTCTTTCGGCATTTGCGTGGATAGAGTCAGGAATATTATGAGTAATCTCGCTCAGGAAAATTAATTTTGGGGCCCATAATTGAATTCTGGACCTCCTAAATGGCATGGGAAGAGCGTGGTAAATGTACTAAGCACCACGCCATGAAGGGATATAGATGGAGTGGCGATTAAACTGAATGCATCTTTAATGGAGGTCTCGGAAAGAAGTCGAACATAGAGGACGAGGGCCCTCGGGAGGTCTTTGTCTCTGCTGCCTTTCTCAGCCCAAAACGACTCTTCTAGCGAACGTTATCACTTGGTTATCTCCATGAGGAGAATAACTTGACAAGTGGGAGAATGAGGGAATAGGCCGGAAGCGGGAACGTAACAGCTTGACAGAAGTATGGAAGAGACCGCACCACGGAAATTCTTCGTGGTTTCAGTACACCTGAAGGTGAGCTAGAGGTCAGTCTGGGTGATCCAGCAGCTCTACCTGCTGCAAAATAGTTCCTGGTAGATACCGAATAAAAGGCCGCGCCATAGCTCAAGCGGTTAGTCGCTGGCTTCCCACCGCGGCGGCCCGGGTTCGATCCCGGGTCTGGTCAAGTGGGATTTGTGGTGGACAAAGTGGCGCTGGGACGGGTTTTCTCCGAGTACTTCATAATAACCCGGGGCAGGTACAATAGGCCAAACAGTGGCCGCTGTACCGAGTGGACCCAGCTGGACTCCATCCCCCACTAAATTACTGGATAAAAGGTTGCGTACATCTGAGGGCCCGGATGGAAGTTACGAACAAAATAAAGCTCCTCCCCCGATTGGGGTGTCTTTTTACTGAGCTTTTTCGGTTTATAGAAAGGAATCAGGAACAGACAGAACTGACTGAAGAGTATTCGTTCCCGAAAAACTGTCTGTCTAATCAGTCTAATCTATCTAGATACTCAGCCTAATCAGTGTAATCTTACTTATGGAACTGAGCCCTTCTTGAGGAACAGCCAAATCTGTAGCTACTCAAGAATTTCCCAGCATTTTATGGAACCCAAAAATTCATTCTCGTGTTCACAAGAGCCCTCCACTGGTCCCTATCCTGAGCCAGATCAATCTAATCCATCCCATCCTATCTCTCTAATATCCATTTTAATATTGTCCGCCCACTTACGCCTTTGTCTTCCCAGTGGTCTCTTTCCTTCTGGCTTTCCAACCAATATCCTATATTTATTCCTCTTCTTCCCCATTCGTGTTACATGCCCTGTCCACCTCATCTTCCTTGAAATCGGCCTAATCAACCTAACCTAATCTTATGTTATCTACGCTTGTATGTGCCTACCTCACTATTATGTATGGTAACTCATACCTGAGTTTTTATACAGAAATGTGTCATGCAATGTTCATTTCAGAATGAGAAAGACCTCATCGGTGGTTTGTTCCGTGGTAGCTGTGTGTCTTTGCTTCATGCAGTCATGTACAGCGAGAGAGATCAGGCCATTACCACAAACGAATCGTGCATATGAACAATTAAGGAAATTGCTGCTGTCGGCCATTAAGGATGCTGCACCTCTAAAGCGAAATGTAAGCCACAACTAAATCAGAATATTATTAAAGTCGTTACATTATAAACACACCTTATATTTTGGGTATTTCTGAGACAAAGCCTTCTATCTCCAGGAAAGCAGATTTATTCCATCATTTGAAGAAAGAATTGACGAGGAACATTATTGTTTAAGATAAACAACAGGCCGTGAAGACCCATAGGGTTGTGAGACATCGAGGCCCCCAAATTTTCTTTAGACAGTCGGCTCATAGATGGCGGTGAGGATGTCAGCCTTACGTGTCAGCCATCCTTTACCACCCAGGAAGATTCCTGGTACTCATTTCTGTTAGAGGCTGAGTAGTCGCCAGGGCCATAGTGCGGCTGAAAGGATTAGGTCAATTGAAAAATTCTGTGACTTCATCGGAATTCAAACCGACGACCTTCCGGCTCAACGAACCACGCTACCGCGTGACCTTTATTATTTAAGACACGTTTATATTATATTTTATGCTTACAATTTGATGTTACCTTTCTTTATAAATTGATATACATAAGTAGGCGATTGACATTTTCGGCAGTTCCTTTGAAGAAAGTTTTACGACCTCCTGCCGCCTATGGGCGGGGGGGGGGTGCAGCTGTCGTACAAGACGAAGACAGATGTAGGAGGACAACTCGGACTGAAATCTAGTGAAGCAAGTTTTGACAATGCGGACTGCATTTAGAATTGTTAATTTTCTGTGTTAGCAGTGCTGTAACATCTGTTCAGTCCATTTATTTTGAAAAATGTGTCTACATCTGTCAAGAAATCTCGTTCTAACGCAGAAATGAATGATTACAGATTTAGGACCTGCTCATTCCGTATGGGTGAGTCAAGGCCGATTCACGTTGGCCACAAGGACAGGTTCATGAGCGGACCCACAGTCAGTCCGAGTATTCACAGTGACCTGCGCCGAAGACCCGCCCTTATCCACGACGCGCAGAGATCTAGGTTACGGGCAGTTCCTGACCTACAGAGACAGATCAGCACGTAGGAACGAGCAGTCTACTGACTTTGACCGGCATAAAGACCAAAATATAATTAAAGTTGTCCTCGTGCTTAATTAATTAAGGACAATGCCTGTACATTAGATGGAGGTGAATGATCGATTTCACACCCCACTCCTTTTACTTCAGTGGGAATAATCTCCCTTGGGTAGCTCTGCATAGGGGGCTGGGTGGGCGGAGCCGGTCTGGGTGATATGAATGTGAACAAGATAGTCTCTGTAACGGCTGGGAACAGTCTCCAAGCCCGTAACCTGGTCACTGTACTGACTGAGCTACGCCGGCCGATATAGCTGCTGTATGACACAATTGTTCTGAAGCACGGCTCAAAATAAGGCTTCGATTTCTTTTCTTGCCTGATTGTAGCAAGATTAAATGCGGTAACGGTTTATCAAAGTGCGGCCGGGGAGTAAGGCTGACAACTTTACATCTGTGAGCCGATTGTCTGGATAATGTGGGAGACATGAAGTCTCACAAGGGACTTCACGGCCTGTTACAGGAATAGCTTTACCGTTTACCTTAACAGGGATATAAAACCAGAATACTGTTTTCAGGGTGCAAAATTCCAAGAGCCCATTCCGGGAGGAACTCCGTTCCCCTGCAATACCGGGCCCGGATCGCCCGGAGCGAGGTCCCCCATACGCCCCACTACTGTGCACAAACTCCGCCCCGGAGATATTGACGTAGTGGGCGCAATGGGCGACAGCATCACTGCCGGAAACGGGGCAGCCTCTCTCAATATGATGCAAGCTTATGTGGAGAACAGGGGCTTGTCTTTCGCCATCGGTGAGAAGGGCAAAACAAACTCGCCCACCAAGAAACTGAATGATAAAATGAATACCTGACACCAACCAAACACCAATAACACCTTAAGTGGGCCAAGTAAGGGCAAATTAGTCTATGCTTAATTAAGCAGAGCACTATGAAGATGGATTGGAGACTGGAGGTATATTTCCAAGCATATTAACCTTGGCACTACTTGGGAGTGAAGATATTCACACTGTACCCTCAAGGGTAGAGCCCCATTTACCCAATGGACACAGGGGTTGGGTGGACCCCATAACCGTTCTGAACGCTGCGGAGGATAGACAAAATCTTTGTTTCCTGACTATGAACGTGAAAAAGCCGACTCATTAATGTCTCAGTACGCAGGCGCATAGGGAAACTGACGGTCGCAGAGGCAAGCAACTAACAGCCTGACCAGCCACGAATAGAAGATTTCAGAATTCTACATTAAATGCTTCCAGTGCAGTGAATTATTGAGAATGAAGCAACATTAACTCCATTAAATAGAGGATCACAAAATGGGCGTGTTTCGGCAGTACTCAGAACCGCGTCACTTCGACTCACTTGAATTTCTGTACTTATTTACTCTTATAATATTTAATCGGCGTTTAAGCAAGTGATTGCGTAATTGTTTTTTGTTGATACTGGTCACTGTCACTGTCAGTGTCACTGTAGTTGTTACGTGAAACATGTTCAGAAGAAATATTTTAATCACGTCCCAAATTCTGATCTTCCATGAGCTGAGAATTGTGAATGCAGCATAAACCACTGACAATGAAATTAATCTTCATTAAAAGACCAGGTTATATCTGAGCTAACAGATCTGGTTTTACTGCTGTATTCCAGGCCCATGCTCTTAGAATCTAGAGAACTGTCTGCCTTTATTAAACGTGTACGTGTGTTTCCTCGGCCTTTCGAACCGGAAAACCCTCCGAAGTTCATGTCGGTCTTTTCCTACACTATTCTTTCTAGTTCCTTGTGCAGGGGATGGTCATCTCTAACTTCATTTGTCCCTGCCAACCACGAAACACGGCTTTACGATATTCAGACTCCTCTACCTTCTTTCAGTTCTGAACTGAAACTTGTTACAGTAACAAGCATTACAACTTTCACTCTGATTTGGTGCATTTTGGAGTTGAGATAGGTCAGTCAGTATAGCGAGTGGCCACGGGCCAGACGGCCAGGAGCTCGGTTCCCGAAGGGGAAAAGAGACTTTTCTCTCCTTCACGATGTCCAGACCGGCTCTACTGTCCACCCAACCTCATATCAAATGAATACCTGGAGTTTTTCTCTGGGTTTAAGGAGGACGGGGCATGAAGCTGATCACTCACCACCATATAGTACCGATGGCCAGAATGATGGAGCTATACCTCCACTTCTCATGCGTCTTCTTCGCGTGTTACTTAATTAATTAAGCACGGAAATAATTTTGCATTTACTTTCCGCTGTATTGTAAATTCCGATTATAGTATAACTTTATGCAACAATTATTAATAACAAATATATTTATAACACACGTATAACAAAATTAGTTATTCGTCAGTTAACGTCATTACAAATAAAAATTTGTTTTGTCTCCTTCCAGAGAATTTATACTCGTATATATAAGTTTTCAGCTGTAATGCAACATTTCAAGTCACTGTATTGACTGGGGGTGGGTTGTTCTCACCCCGCAAATTCACACACAATGGTAATAATATTGCTGGTGTCGAAGTTAAAAGTACCAAGATAGAGAAATCTCGAACCCTATGACGTTAGAAATGGACGTTACCAAAATTGCGTAATCAGTAGCAGCAATGACGATTTGGGAAGCAAAATGTGTCCGAATGTTTACAAGAAATATGGATAATTTCATGTATGGTTTCATGCAGACTAGTTCCAATTATGCATCAGCATGGCTGAAAATTGCAGCTGTCCAACAACTATTATGAAAATTCATCTGTACAGAATTTCAACAATTTCTGCGAAACAGTTTAGGGAGAGAAAGAGGAGTCCATTTATGATCCTCTGTAAACCAAGCTTCATTGCTGATCAGTTTGGTTGGAAGAAGGAATTTCTCAATAACATTTAGTTAAAGTTTCCAATTTTAGAAAATTTGCCCGAAGTTGTGAGCACTAGATCACATACAGAGAGACAAAGAGATGGACAGACGCTACCTCTAAGTTGATGTTCCTGTTTCACATGTAAAGAACGCTTTAAAACGAAACTGAATCCATTACCAGAAGCCTCAGCACTATGCCTGTTTTCGTAACTCGTTATAATCTTATAATCAGAAAAAAAGGGTTTGGAGAACTGCCAACAGATTGAATGCATGTTTCGCTGCCTAAACACTACATGATGGGTTTTTCTTTTTCGTTTGGCATATATTGCAAAATTATTATACACAGCGTTTACAGCAGTGTACATCAGTAATTACAAAGTGACTGTCAATGTTACGTGAAAAAGACCAAAGGTAGCCCTTAGCTTTGATAAGTTCTACGCGAAGCTTACAGTTAAACTTCTGACTGGACACGTGATGCTTTTCTTTTGTCCCAGGCGGAGAATCGACGTGGCGGAAATACTTGACTCTGCCGAATATTCTTAAAGAGTTTAATCCTAAACTTGTGGGCTATTCTTTGGGAGATTCTCTGGGCTTCATGAACGACTCCAAGTTCAATGTGGCAGAGCCTATAGCAATGAACAGGGACTTGGTGTTCCAATCGAAGTTACTGATACGGAGAATGAAGGCTGATCAAAATGTCGACTTCTACAAGGACTGGAAGGTATGGTTATTAGACAAAGTGATCTACTGAATTTGAGGTCAATGTCATGCACATGACTTAAGGCAAGATACAATATTTTGTAATAATCATCATCATCATCATTATCGTATTTGTCGTACTTGGACGGACGTCTTCTTAGGCGTTGTATTTCCAATCCCTTCTGTATCCTACCCACGCTTCCCCATGTATTTATCTCCATATTTAGAAAGTAAAAGAGAGGTCAGCTTACTTTGAAGTCGGAAGTGCCTGTGAGTTTGTGAGACAGTATCAGCGCCTAACTAACTGGGCTGATTTTGTTAAATACGACATTGAAAACTTTATCTAAAAAGTCGCATAGAAATTCCGATTTTCTGACATTGCTCCGTAAGAAAAACCTACTAAGATCATAAGGCAGTGCTATGGCTCAGGCAGTTAGTCGCCGACTTGCCACTGCGGTAGCCCGGGTTCGAGCCCGGGTTAGGTAATGTGGGATTTGTTTTGGAAAAAGTTCAGCTGGGGCAGGTTTTCCCCGAGTACTTTGGTTTCCCCTGCCAATTCTCACTTAACCACCTGCTGCATATTCATCATCATCTATCATCTGGGGCTGGTACAATACACCAAATAGTGGCCGACATACCAAATGGAAGGGGCACACGGTAGCGTAGTTGGTTGAGGCACTATGGTACAAGCCAGAAGGTAGCGGGTTCAAGTCCCGATGAGGTCATTGGATTTTTCAATTGATCTAATTCTTCCAACCTCACTATGGCCCTTGGGTTGACACAGCCTCTAACAGAAATGAGTACCAAGAATTAATTAAATAATTTTCCTGGGGAGTGAAGCGCGGCCGGCGCGTAAGGCTGACAACCTTACCGCCATCTTTGATCCGATTGTCTAGATAAAGTGGAACCCTCAACGTCTCATAACCCTATAGGCCTTTACGGCCTGTTACAGGGATAGCTTTACTTTACTTTACTTACATACCAAATGGACTCACCCCAAGAAAAAAAAGTAAGGACACAAAAAGATTTTCTACATATATTATAATCGATTGGTTACATTTCTGCAAAAAAAAATATATATATATGATATATGCATAGTTTGCCACTGTATACGATAGCTCTTTGCATATAATTAGTCGGTCATCTTGATTGATATTCATATTGACGGATTGCAAGGCCTGCCATTGAAGTATCGCTTACCTGTTTATTCCGATACTGCGTATCACAGTGCCCCGGATGTATCAGCTCTGCACTCTTTTGCATAATTCATTTTGTGGTTTATTATAAATCTGTTTAAGATTCGACCGCAAAGAAGCCTGACAAACTGCAGAGACCACTGCTGGAAATTTTATATACTACGGTAAGGCGTGCCAACTTTCCGGTGAAGTTTATGTGCCTCCGTATCCGTAACTTAGTCACTTTGAAGGGGTCGCGCCATAGCTCAAGCGGTTAGTCGCTGGCTTCCCACTGCGACGGCCCGGGTTTCGATCCCGGGTTTGGTCAAGTGGGATTTATGGTGGACAAAGTGGTGCTGGGGAAGGTTTTCTTCGAGTACTTCGGTTCCCCTGCCAATTTTCACTCCACCAATTGCTCCACAATCACCATCATCTATCATATTGTGCTGGTACAATAGGCCAGAAGTGGCCGAAGTACAAGGGGCTTAGTCCCACCCCACTAGCAATAAAAAAAATAGTCACTTTGAACAGTTGTCTCGCAATATAGTGTGACATAACTATTTAAATATTGTCCGTTTTGTGGTAACGACTGGGATAACACGTAACACTGCCTAGCCCATTGCTAGGCAACGGCCGCAACAGTAGTTGAGGAAATTGTTAGAAATGTTGTTAACATGGCGGAGACCAGGAGGATTCAGGGATCTCTACTAGATACTGAAAAGAAAGCAACTGTACTCAGAGGTGCTACATGACTTGACGGCAGACCTCAAACAGAGCGCTGCAAAAGGGAAGACAGCCAAGACCACCATTACTGCACCTCCATCCAAAGAGGAATTCCACGAGAAGACAAGATGAATGCAGAAACCTTCAGGCGAATCCGACAAAAGAGGCGAGAAATAAGCAACAGCAGCCATAACAGTAGACAGAAACTCCCAATTGTGGAAGTTCTTCGCTCCATAAGTTAAAGGTAAAGTTGTTCCTGTATTTAACCAATAAAGCACTACGCCATGAAGGCGTATAGGGGATTAGATGTATAAACCCACATTTTCTTGATCTCGACAATAGTTGGAGGTGAGTGGCCAGGTTGACGCCCCGGTCGCTTTGCCCCCGGTACCCATTGGATAGGAGGTCGGGTGGACACCAGAGCCGGTTTGGACGATATGGAGAAATGAAAATTCTTTACCCCACTGGGACTCGAACTCAAACCCCTCAGTCGCCTAGCCCGTAGACAGTTGTTATACCGACTGCGCTATCCGCATGTCAACTAAAATGAAGGCTGACCACGGAGAAGACCGTGACGACACCATTGAGGGTCAGCAACAGTAGGAGCCATCCAGCTAGGCAGCTAAAGCAGCCTCCTATGGTACTAACCTTTACAATGGCAACGGCAACTAAAGGGCTTACTGAAAGGTAACCTCGTGTTCCGTAGCGCCAGAAACTGGGCTAGAATTTCCACGAAAGGAATGGCTCTCCCTGCGAGAGATATAACCTGCTACAGTTTACCTTCTCTCCCAAATCTCAGAAGTCTATAAAGGCTGTAATGTCGAAACTTCCATTCACGACCCCTAAAAAGAACATCTCACATGAGTGGGTGGATCTGCTTTGACGTTCTTGGCACAGAACAAATGTCAGCCACCCGTCAATCACCTGCGGAAGTAAAATCTACACTAAATATTCCCTATCTTCCTCATACGTACAAGAGAGAGAGAGAGGGATTGCCGTACTAGGAGGCCTCAGGGAATCAAAAGAAGTAAGCAGAAGGACTCCACATTCTTTTCCATTCTTCTTATCTGATTGGTTCGCTCAGGACGTCTAGTCCGGCCGTCTCTCTCCTTATATTCGCATGGCCCAGTCGCAATCGACTTTAATAGAAGCGACAGGGGTCTGCATACCAATCGGTAACAGCGAAGAGCTGCTTGCAGCTGTTTACAAATCTCCAGGCAAAGCCTGGAGTGATGCTGACATCACTGAGCTCTTAAGCTTCAGACGTAAGTCTATTTTGGCAGGTGATCTGAATGCTAAGAACCCATTTTGGAATAGCAGAGTTTCAAACCCCTCAGGCTTGAAACTCGTTGATTTATTTGATAGGAGTGATTTCGAAATTTCAGCACCACAGTGTCCCACTCATTATTCCCCTGCGGGAAATGGTGACGTGCTAGACATTGTGGTTCACAAAAATATCAGAGTGTCAGATGTCATCGTCTCTGATATTTTGGACTCAGATCACCTACCAAAAGTATTCCACATACTGGATCACGTTAAAATTAGGAATCTTTCGGAACCCATTGAAAAATTTACAGATTGGGAGCGGTTTCAAAGCCTCGCTTCTGAATTAATATCACCTAAACTAGAAATTAATTCGGGGGTAGAAGCCGATAAAGCGGCACGCGACTTTGCAGCCTCTATTGCTTCGGCATATAGGCTGTCGACAAGTAAAGTTACACTTTCGGACATAAACAACGATCTTCCTGGTCTAGATCGTTTGATAAAATATAAACAGAGGCTACGAAAACTGTGGCAAGAAACCAGGGATCCAGCGTGTAAAACGGCAGTCAATTGGGTCACCAAATCAATCAGGCGAATGACCCGTAAAAAGGCACTTGAACGGTGGGAAACAAAAATAAGTAACGCTGAAGTCACACCTCAGTGTATATGGCCCATTGCGAAATCTCTCCTTCAGAGAGACGGACCAAGGGCACCAACTGCTATTCATGGTTCTGCTGGCTTAAAATTTCATCCCTTTGAAAAAGCCAACGAAATTGCCAACTGTTTGGAAATTCAGTTTACGCCACAAGACTTGTGCGATGAAAACCATGAAGAGCGGGTGGAGGCTAGAGTACAAGCTCTGCTGGAAGCCGTGGATGAAAATCCCCCTCTAAGGATCAGACCATGTGTCGTTCAGAAATTAATAAAATCCCTGAAATTAGAAAAGGCCTGTGGAATTGACGGCATCCCAAATGAATGCCTCAGGCACCTTCCAAGGAGACCATTGGTTCACCTAACTCACTTATTCAATCACTGTTTTCGGCTCTCTCACTTTCCAAATACTTGGAAGGAAGCAAAAATAATAACTTTACCTAAACCGGGTAAAGACCCGAAATTTCCGCAAAATTTACGTCCGATCAGCCTCCTGTCCACGACAGGAAAACTATTCGAACAAGTAATTTTGAAATTCCTCCGTAAACACATTGAAGAAAGAGGTTTGCTCAACGCAAGTCAGTTTGGTTTTCGTGCACGTCACAGCACGACATTGCAATGTATGAGGCTGGCGGACCACGTGACCCTTAATTTCAACAA
>NW_019721526.1:947731-985125 GCF_002891405.2 Cryptotermes secundus
AGCGCTGACTCACCCACCGCGTCACTGCTGGTGTGGGGGGGGGCTCAGATTTCGCAACATGTCACACTATTGTATATTTAAATAAGAAATAAGTGTGTATTGTAAATATGTGTACATACAGACAATGGACTTATTAATACAGACTGACTGACAAATGACAGACCCGACCTCTCGTCAGAGAGGGCGCTACACATGGACAGGACAGTAACTTTCATTCAAAAGAAATATCTGATCATGAGCCACAGCTGGGGCTCGACACCAAGACAGACTGACTGACCGTCAGTTGCAACGTGACTCTGACTTTGACTGAATCGACTTTGACTTGACTTTGACTTGGCAATCATATGGACAGGACAGTAACTTTCATTTAAAAAGAAACAATTGGTCATGTGCCCCAGCCGGGGCTCGACACAAAGACAGACAGACTGACTGACTGTCAGTCGCAATGTCACTTTGACTTGCAATCATATGGCGTCTGCGCGAAGGAAGGATTTCAGTTCGTCTATTTAGACTCGTTCACAGACCGTACAAGAAGGGTGGCCGATTAATTGCTTGAAAGGAGTTACAGAGTTCAAGTTGTGCTGTGTTTCCCGCTATCATCAAATTCTGCGTTCTTATTAGAGTACTCGTTCGGAACTCTGGCATTACCAGGAGAGGAAACCATGAGGGACATGAAGTAGCATGATATTGTGACATAACTGCTCCATGCAAGAACGGCTGAACCACAGAAACAGCCGTTGCTAGTTTATACACGCACGCAACAGTAGAAAAACGGGTTTATGGAACCCGTTTCTAGGCAATGGCTCGATAATCACACTTCGTATTGGTGCTGATGTCACACAACAGAGCAGCAGTGTTTTCTTTGTGTCTGTGAAGCTTATGCATGGCAATGACGTAATTCCCAACAGTGCTTAGCTATCAAGTGACTTGTGTTTTCTGTGTGGTCTGCAGTAGAACTGTGTTTCCTGTATTGTCCGTGCCGCAGCTATATAAAGTAAGTCCGCTTGCAGTTAAGAGGAGTTTTAGTTGAATTCCGAGTTTCCGGGGTGATTGAACAAGAAATGTCAAGAAGACTTCATAGTGATTTGAAGTCCTAATTTTTATGCTGAGATCCGTTTCCAGGAGACGACTACTGAAGACTGAGAATCCTAATGTGTGTCCAAAGGTGGACTGGAAAATGTGTAAATCAGAGATAGCCCTGTATTATGTGTGATTAAGAGAACTTGTAACCGAAGTACCAATCAATCCAATCATTCGATCTGGAACCCGTTATTTTCGTCACGCGAAGCCCCTACGCGTGACAATATGGAAGTTAATGTCTGAAGACCAACTCAGACTGAAGAAATAATATACTGACGCAGGAACACAAACTGTTCTTTTTAGAATGAGAGAAGACAATTGTCCCAGCATGTCGGTTCCTTCCAACCGCTCGGTCTGTCTCATCACATCACCCGTACGCTAAGCACCAAGCGCAAACCTTTGCTGTAACGCGCGAATGGTCTCTACCAGTTTCTTCTAAGTTCTACTTGTTCTTCTATCTCGAAGACTGAGGCATCATTTTTCTTATTAAGAATCTACCAAAATACACCGCATCACATCCTACAAGGCAGCAATACTCGGTGAAATGAAGGTTCACAAAACTTTGTGAACACGCATTACAATTAGGTGTACTTACAATGAGATTTGTAGCTGTTAAGAACACGTCGCCATTTGCATTTAGTTTTCATCTTCATTCTGTTCAGTTGTGACGCTTCTTGTTACAGATAGTGACTGTGCTGATGGGCCACAACGACTTCTGCTCAGACATGTGTTACCGAGACTGGACGATCTTACCAGAGAAGACCAGAACGGAGTTAGAGATCGCCCTCAGCTACTTGCAGGAAAATATGCCGCGAGCATTGATCAACCTCGTACCGCCCCTGGGTAAGCTTGGCTTGAAAACAAAGAGATCATTCGTCCCCGATCATCGGGGGATAGTCAACGAAGTTAGACTCGTGTCACGGATTGATTTTGTCTCTGATTTGTTGAATAAATAAATGCAATTTTGAGAAATGAGAACCGGCATGGCTCAATCGGTACAGGGACAGACTGCGGAGTAGCCGATCAATTGCTATTGGTTGATTATAATGGAGCCGGGTCGTGAATATTTGGAAATCAGGGAGCTATGTGAAGGCGTTGGTAACAGAAACTTCGTTATTTCAGTTTAGTGTTAATGAAATTTAGAAGGGATTTATATGCTTGCCAATTAATTTGCTATACGAGATGCCGCCGGTAGAATTCATATGCCGACTAATCGGCAGTCTTCAATTAGTATTTCAACAGAATGGACTTAGATTACACGCACAGCGGTAATCCGTCCTCTCGTCAGAAAGAGCGTCCCACATCGGCTTTCATTCAGTCACGAATGGTTCTCATCAGTTCTTCGCAGAGCTCCATCTGGGCCCCTAACTTTGTTTGAATGGAGTCAGGCTCCTCCTGACGGACCTTCATAGCTTCTTATCCGGGCTCCAGCATCTGTACTTTTCCCCATATTTCGGCAAGGAGGCTATTACTGGACCATCTTGTTATAAGACGATATAACTACCTAGTGCAGTCTTCAGTCCTACTCAGTCAGTCCAACCAAATCCAGTTATACCGGTAAATCCCACTTCTGGCACCAGTTGTCACGTGTTAGTATCCAGACACAGGAATTTGACTGATAATGGGATTTATCGAAAACTTGTAACTCATAAGTACATAGGATTATAACAACCACACTCCACATATCCCTGTAGCACACGTTAAGTCTCAATTTGTTATAGTCTTCACTGGTTATTGTTAAGTAGCGGCTGTGAGCAGTGTATTGTCACGTATTTTGAGGTGTGAGTGACTTATAGACGGGTCTTGGATTGATGACCTAATTTATTGCAGCCTTACACAACTTCTTGCTACGCTTCACAAACCTCAATATGACGCACTGTGTTCTCTTCTCCGTCTTCGGCGGCCGACTCAAGTGACTGCCTCAGTTCTATTCAGCCTTCCTTGAACCCTCGATATACATACCATTGTGATGGTCTCAAGAGAAAACACCGTTTCCTATCTATTTTCTATTTTTACAAATGCGTGTTTATCTCACCGTTTCATAGAAATGGTAATTCTTATATTGCTGCGTCCTTGTTCATTTACGCCAGAATCTGTTTATCGAGTCGTTGCCTAGAAATGAACGTCTACTCTGGCTCCTGTATTCCGGCTTTCAGGCGTCATGTCACAGTATATTCATCTGTTTCCATACTTACAATCTTACAGGCTAGCGACTGTCTCATAAATAAACAACTTTCTATTCCAGTCCGGCCCTGTCCAGTAAATCTTCGCTGGCCTTCGCCAGTATATTCGTTCTTGTAAGATTTGAGGCTTTCACGGTGGTGACTATGAAGAAAGCAGTCTTCTGGGATTTGGCACCGTGTATATGTGGTGTTAACCGACGTTTCGGAGGAACGTATCGCCTCCATCTTCAGGGTAGAAGAAAAAATATAAGAAATCTGCAAGCGAAGAGACCGTGAGAACCGGTAAAAGCAGACTGTGAAACGTCGGTTAACACCACATATACACGGTGCCAAATCTCAGAAGACTGCTTTCTTCATATTCGTTCTTGTTCTTGGGCCCCGTCGGAATGCATAAACTAATGCATAGACCGTTTATGTGTTTGAAAATTGGATCGCCTCTTCGATGAGAGTAGGGGTTTGTTTTTCTGAGTAGGCGCCCCCTTTGTTTCGCCGTAATTGCTCCCGAGTTTATCCTCATTTGCGCAGCGTTCAGGTAAAGGCATTAACATTCGTACCTTATGGATACCACACAAGATTAGTCATTTTACTACAATGAATATTATCTATGCAAGGCATACACAATATATCCGTCAATACAGGATGCTGCTGCAGATAATGCCTTGATTTGCTATACCACTCCGAAAGGGCAGTTAATAACTAGAAAAGTAGTAGGCCTGACCGTCGCCAAGTTTAAGTCTCTTATACTTCCCATGCATGGCTTTTCCTCATCCAACACCATGTACTTTTGGATTTACATGGTTTATTATTATTATTATTATTATTATTATTATTATTATTTAACTGCAAATGGGTTTTCACCTGGTGGCAGTGGTACTACAATACGACAACAGACAAATAACACACATGAACACGTTCAAACAAAACATAGCACACAAATAAAACACAGCANTTTCATAGAAATGGTAATTCTTATATTGCTGCGTCCTTGTTCATTTACGCCAGAATCTGTTTATCGAGTCGTTGCCTAGAAATGAACGTCTACTCTGGCTCCTGTATTCCGGCTTTCAGGCGTCATGTCACAGTATATTCATCTGTTTCCATACTTACAATCTTACAGGCTAGCGACTGTCTCATAAATAAACAACTTTCTATTCCAGTCCGGCCCTGTCCAGTAAATCTTCGCTGGCCTTCGCCAGTATATTCGTTCTTGTAAGATTTGAGGCTTTCACGGTGGTGACTATGAAGAAAGCAGTCTTCTGGGATTTGGCACCGTGTATATGTGGTGTTAACCGACGTTTCGGAGGAACGTATCGCCTCCATCTTCAGGGTAGAAGAAAAAATATAAGAAATCTGCAAGCGGAGAGACCGTGAGAACCGGTAAAAGCAGACTGTGAAACGTCGGTTAACACCACATATACACGGTGCCAAATCTCAGAAGACTGCTTTCTTCATATTCGTTCTTGTTCTTGGGCCCCGTCGGAATGCATAAACTAATGCATAGACCGTTTATGTGTTTGAAAATTGGATCGCCTCTTCGATGAGAGTAGGGGTTTGTTTTTCTGAGTAGGCGCCCCCTTTGTTTCGCCGTAATTGCTCCCGAGTTTATCCTCATTTGCGCAGCGTTCAGGTAAAGGCATTAACATTCGTACCTTATGGATACCACACAAGATTAGTCATTTTACTACAATGAATATTATCTATGCAAGGCATACACAATATATCCGTCAATACAGGATGCTGCTGCAGATAATGCCTTGATTTGCTATACCACTCCGAAAGGGCAGTTAATAACTAGAAAAGTAGTAGGCCTGACCGTCGCCAAGTTTAAGTCTCTTATACTTCCCATGCATGGCTTTTCCTCATCCAACACCATGTACTTTTGGATTTACATGGTTTATTATTATTATTATTATTATTATTATTATTATTATTTAACTGCAAATGGGTTTTCACCTGGTGGCAGTGGTACTACAATACGACAACAGACAAATAACACACATGAACACGTTCAAACAAAACATAGCACACAAATAAACACAGCATACAAATGAAAAGTGAAACATACTATATAATTAACTAACAGCAATGAATGCATAATGCCATGTTCTCATTTTCCCTTCATTTCGCTTTACTACACTTACGTAATCCTCCCATCCTTAACACTTTTCACTTCACTTCACTTCACTTTTCACTTCACTTTTCACTTCACTTTTCACTTCACTTTTCACTTCACTTTTCACTTCACTTTTCACTTCACTTTTCACTTCACTTCACTGCATTATTTGATGATTTCCCCCACACCTTCTCTTCACTTTATGTATCACTTTCTTAACCCTTTCCTTAAAATTACTTTGTTTACAGGAGAGAGTCCCTAAAGCATCTGAAGGTAGTTTGTTCCAGATCTGTATGATCCTATTTGATAATGAGTATTTTCCGATATCTGTCCGTTTCTTTATGCTCCTAATTTTCTTGTCATGATCGCCCCTGCTCAGATAGCATGGCCTTTGTAATCTATCACCTGTTGAAGAGAGCGCATATACGAGCTATCTGCCTGCGTTGTGTCAAGGTTCCCCAGTTCAAATCATTGCTATGATGTGATTATTTCTGCCTGTGTCCTACATATACGTACTTTAGTAGTCGTGATGTCAGGAATTTTGAATTCCACGAGCAATTCGCGGACCGGTTTGCGTCTGTAGGGCTTTACCATAGCTAGGAGTGGTGTTTTCTACAGGCGCTGCAGTGTCAAGAGGTGAGCGTCCGTCACATGCTCCCAGGCTGACAACAATCAGAGCTTTGAGAATCGTAATATATACATACGCCCACTTTTGAATAAGGAACAGGTCTTTACGTACACTACGTGTTCAAGGCCCTGGCTACAGTCCTTTAGATATGGTGTTTCCATGTCGGCCTCTTGTCCAAGGTGACATCAACACACGTTACATTATTTACAAGAGATATGAACTGTCCGTTTATTTGTAGAACGATACCAGTATCTCTAAGTCTTTTGGAGAAATAGATGGCCTGAGTTCTTTCTTTACGTACCAGCCCTCAGCCTACCAATTCACTGCAGCGAGGCCACGTTGGAGTTTGCAGAGAACACGACATCTATGTTCCTCTGTTGCGTGAAAACAAGTATCGCCCGCTAACAGAGTAGGCTGTGTTCTAGGAGCAGCGGGGTCACGGTTTGTATATAGACTGTACAATACGTGTACTGGGGCAAGGACTGCCTTGAGGAAACCCTGTCGCTGTATCTCTTAGCCTCCAATAGTCATATTGCTACGTGCGTATACGTTGTTGCGGGAGCGGTCTTCGGTTGCCGTGGAAACGTGTTTGTCGGTCGTTGCCTAACAATGCACGATTGTTCTTGTTAAACACTTCCGGTTTTCAGCAATCATGTCACAACATTTCGCCATGCAATCAGTATAGGTGGGGGCACACGGTAGCGTAGTTGGTTGAAACACTATGCTACAAGCCGGAATGTCCCGATGAGGTCATTGGATTTTTTCAGTTTACCTAATCCTTCCAACCGCACTATGGCCCTAAGGTCGAATCAGCCTCTAACAGAAATGAGTACCAGGAATATTCTTGGGGGTAAAGGGCGGCCGGCGCTCAGGGCTGACAACCTTGCCGCCGTCTCTGAGCCGATTGTCTAGAAAATGTGGGAACCTCAGAATCTCACAACCCTATGGGCCTCCATGGCCTGTTACAGGGATACCTTTACTTACTTTTTTTTTTACTCAGTATAGATTATATGTTAATTCATGAACTTAAGTACAGTGCCCAATAAACCAGGATAAAACAAAATGTTAATTGTCCCACGAATCTTTTATGAGCCCAGAGTACCGCTGAATTTGTATTAAATGTGTCAGTTAAGCTGGGCTCACCGACTTCATAACCAATCGTGTGTTTTCAAAAGTCTGCTCTTCTAAACAAATTTCCAAAAGAGCGAATGTATTTTTCTTTATTTCTAGTGGGGTGGGACTAAGTCCCTTTTACTGCAGCCACTTCTGGCCTATTGTACCAGCCCCAGATGATAGGTGAGGGTGATTGTGGAGCAATTGGTGGAACGAAGATTGGCAGGGGAACCGAAGTACTCGGAGAAAACCTGCCCCAGCGCCACTTTTTCCGCCACAAATCCCACTTGACCACACCTGGGATGGAACCCGGGCCGCCGCGATGGGAAGCCAGCGACTAACCGCTTGAGCTATGGCGCGGCCCATTAGGGAGTGAATGTAACATTCATATATGTGTGTACTCAGAAGTAAACAAAATTAACTGCAAAACTGACAACTAATAAAGGACGAATAGGTACTTAATGTAGTGATTAATACGACGGACGGTACATTTGTTACAAACCTGAAAGTGATAAGTAACTGTCTTGCAGTAACTGGAACTAAAGACGCAAAACAAACAAAAAAGGAACTCCATGATTTTAGTCCGCAAGAGAACTATACCGATCGAGCGACCGCCGCTTGTTGGCGAAGTATAGCGCCAACATTTGCGGATAGAGGCTGTCGCGTGGTCAGCGCAACGAACCCCCACGGCCATTAATTTCTGTTTTCTAGACCGGAGCCTCTATTTCCTTGAAATAGCTCCTCATTTATCATCACGAGGCTGAGTGGACCCCGTTCCAGACCCATTAATTCTCAGAAAAAAAATTGACAGTGGCGGGAATCGAACCCGGACCTCGAGATCTGTAGCCAGGAACGCTGACCACGAGACCACAGATGTGGTTAAAGTTGCAAATTTATAGAAAACTTTGCTTACATTTTTGTGTTGATGCAGATGTGACGAACATTAAGTCCATTACCAATGCTGCCCCAGAATGTCAAATGTTCTTCCGCGTCGCCTGCTCCTGCTTCTTCGGGCCCAGAGGAGAGTATGGTCAAGAAGTATTTAAGAAAATCATCAAGATGAGCCAGCAGATCTACTTTGAAATCGTGAGTAGTGCTGTTGCATTTTGTTTCCTGGTGCAGCCTCTCGGTCTCTACTGTTGTTGGACGTACTCATTCTCTCTTGTTGCATTTGTAACAGCTTATGTTAAGTGGTCTTCAAGGGGTCTGTAGCCGTATCAAGTTGCTTTCACGGCTTTCAGTATCCATGAACCCATATTAAGGTAAATATTATCCACATTTTACACCTAATATCCATACACTCTGACTGAGCTGCAATAGATTTCTTTTGAGATAAACTGTATCTAGAATACAGTTTGTCAAAGAAGGCATGAAAACTGTTTATAAGTTTGACTTCATTCATGGTTTCATGCACTGCCAGTTCCAGTCTCTGATTTTTAGGGAGCCAAATTATTAATTTTGTGATATTTTCTGCAGTCTAGGAGCAACTTAATTTTCCTCTAAATTTATCGAAGTCCCGCCACAAGAAAACCCAAAGTAATTATCTCTAAGATATTCAGTTAAATCATGGGCGCTCAAGATGGGCAAAATGGCATCTCGTATGGAGGCAGCTGCTGTAGCTGTTGTTCCGTTGGATCCCAAATAGAAAGTCTGGAAAGGAGAATTACATGACATGGCATATCTTAGGGAAATCACCAATACTGGTTTGTTGTTACCTGTTACCAAAACACCTATGTCGATATGGTTTTCAAGTAAATATTTTACCGTTTTCTTTCTCATTTCCTGGGCTATATGGACAATAATATTGGTACAGCTGAATTGAAATATAACACCCTGCTCATGTTCAAAATTTAGCATCTATTGCTATTCTGTAAATGGCCTATTCATTTTTTCCATTATGTAGGAGGTACAAAAAATTCTCTTAACACCCTGTAATTTATATTTGCTCAATTTTACGTTACTTTATATTTTGTTAATTCCTGCTTCCAAATATATTTTCTTTGCTTAAATTTGTGTATTTCCCCATTTTTTTACGACATGCTACCTTTTTATGTTCTGATATTTCCTTTCTCATGCTCAGCTGTTGTGTTTCCTCTCTGCTTCTAAAATAAGTAACCCTTTGAAGGCATAACTGCATTTTTTGGTCGTGGTCCAATTTCTAATTTACTTATTTCAGCATACACATAACAGCCATAACAGTTTCTCACAACCAACAACTTATTTTCTTCTAGACCAACAATCTGTATTCTCAGTGTCCAGCAGAGGTAACGTATTTTTTTTATGCACTCCATCTGCACAGCACTTCTTCCGGTGGCCGCTTGGAACTTCATGTCAAGTTTCCCTCCTTCTTCAGGAGCCTTTTGCTTTTCCCACTATATAAACGTATAAACATGTGTCCGGATTTTGGACGGTTACGGAGTTATGACCGCTTTAAACTCAGAATAGAAGGTAACAATTACTGACAATAAACAGAACACAATAATAAACCAGCGTTTAAAATACATTTAAAGTATGAATGTAAAGTTAACTTCGTGAAATTACCTTTAATTTGAATTTATTGGTGCTTAAAGCTGATTTTCGGAAATGCCTCCGCCGGCCGCAACACAGGCTGCCTCTAGGTTGTGAACCGCGCGGGTACATACCAACCCACCACGCCTTAGGTAGCTCTCAAGTGTCGACATAACGAGAACGCTCTGTCTGTAGCTGGCTAAAAATAGCGACCCGTCAGATGATAGAAGCGGTTCACACGAAGGCGTGTACGGGAATGAAATAACGGTCATAACTCTGTAACCGTCCAAAATCACACACGTTTATATGAAATTTTTTGATCACAAAGACCTAGGAAATGATCTCCTTCAGTTATGCCCTGAAGTCGTGAAACACCATGTATATGTAGTGTATAAGGAACCATACTCGACAGTCTGTGGTATAAGGAACTACTTGAAATTTCTCTGAACGAACTGAGCCACAAATCAAGAATAACAAGAATCGCTTTACTATCAGCATGACTCTTGGTCAAGCAAAGTTTAATTTTTTGCTGGTACAACCTGCCGATATGATTCCTTAGCCGGTTTGGTCCACCAAGGCTTTAATTTATACTAGTCCTGAGAACGAGTGAGTACCACGTCAACTGCGGCACTAGATTCGGTCAGTAGACTGAAATGACTATCAATGACTTCATTTCAGCAAGCCTCTTAGTAAAACATTCTGCTTCTTATGGCACTGATAACGGCATTACGGAATACATGAATATTCTCCGGAAAGCGGATAAGCTAGAATACCTCTAAATTTTGGTCGAGGGACTATGTTATATCCGACGTATATTCCCGATATCCCGAGAATTTTTTTTTTAGTATCTCAAGGAAAACAATCACATATTGTCTTAGATAACACAAAAATCTTTAAAAATCATAATTTATATCACCGTACCAATTTTTATTTTACGATACAAGAACTCCGCGACTTTAGTCCGCAAGCGAACTATATCGACCAAGCGACCGCCGCTTGTCGGCGAAGTTAGTGCCAACTTTAGCGGATTGAGGGTGTCGTGTGGGCGACGCAACGAATCCCCACGGCCGTTAATTTCGGTTTTCTAGACCGGAGCAGCTATATAATCTTAAAAATTCATTCAATATTTTGAAATAACCGAAGAGCCAGCGATTCGCAGACGCTTGCAGTGTGAGTCTCCAGTCGCGTGAATATAAATGCTAGAGTTACAAAAAATTATAAAAATTATTTCAATTGTAGCTTAAGTATTTAAATAGATAATTAATTACTGATGGAACTTAATGTATTCGTAAAATACTTTCAGATGAAATTTCGTGTTTGTGAGTATTATGGTCTTTCCTTATATATGTATTTAAAACTAGACAGCTAAAGACAGCTTGAAGGTCCCCTAAGACCCACGGCTGTCATACAGAGAAACGCTGAACAAACAACTGTCATAAAGTAGAGAGGATTGATAAGTTTATACACGTATTTGAGTTGTTAAATGTTGAGTGAGCGATAATATCTGACATAGTATGGATATTATATTCCTTTCCTACTTCTGTGAGATAGAGTGAAGAAGAATTTCGGTAAACTGACTGTAAAATTATATATAAAGGGCGTTATTCTTTCATAAAAAATATAACAAATTTTTCGATTTTCAACACTATACTCAGACTGCCTAAAATATATTCACAAGAAGCACATAATCTGTAAGAGGGATGAATGAATAATGATCATTAGCAAATCCCAATTTCATAAAGGCAAGAAAGACTGCTTAATTAATGTGAGGCAAATCTCTATTAAGATAATCATAATCATATATAATTTCATTAAATTCTTAAAATCTGGAAGAAGTATATATCTTTTCATCGTACTTCACTGATGTCACTCCCGTCACCCTTGAGACCCCGTTGTTTTCTGCGGATAACAATTAGACCAAGCCCAAGACATCCGTAGCAACGCAAAAGAAGAAAAAGAATTTCCGAAATAGCGTCCAACGTCTACGTAGACGAATATAGCAGACCAATAAATAACAGTGAGAGAAAGGTAACAGTGAAACATTGCCGGTCACGGTAGCCGAGCGGTCTAAGGCATGCACTGTCTTCGCTCGCTCGGAAGCCGGGATCGTGGGTACGGATGTTTCCTGTGAGGTACGAACTGATTTCTTATATATTCTTATACACTGCCGGTCACTGTAGCCGAGCGGTCTAAGGCGTCTAAGGCATGCACTGTCTTCGCTCGCTCGGAAGCCGGAATCGTGGGTTCGGATGTTTCCTGTGAGGTACGAACTGATTTCTTATATATTCTTATACACTGCCGGTCACTGTAGCCGAGCGGTCTAAGGCGTCTAAGGCATGCACTGTCTTCGCTCGCTCGGAAGCCGGAATCGTGGGTTCGGATGTTTCCTGTGAGGTACGAACTGATTTCTTATATATTCTTATACACTGCCGGTCACTGTAGCCGAGCGGTCTAAGGCGTCTAAGGCATGCACTGTCTTCGCTCGCTCGGAAGCCGGAATCGTGGGTTCGGATGTTTCCTGTGAGGTACGAACTGATTTCTTATATATTCTTATACACTGCCGGTCACTGTAGCCGAGCGGTCTAAGGCGTCTAAGGCATGCACTGTCTTCGCTCGCTCGGAAGCCGGAATCGTGGGTTCGGATGTTTCCTGTGAGGTACGAACTGATTTCTTATATATTCTTATACACTGCCGGTCACTGTAGCCGAGCGGTCTAAGGCATGCACTGTCTTCGCTCGCTCGGAAGCCGGGATCGTGGTGTGCCGCTCGTCCGCTCTTACGGTCTGCTACCACAGCACCGTCACTCTGTGGCACCTTTCGGCTCCGTCTACCTTTCCTCAATCGGAGGGGGAAACGGTGCTCCGTCATACGGCTCTCGTGCTGTGCTCGCACGCTCCCTAAGTTAGAGTAAGGGATCCAAGCTAGCAGGGTGGTAAATCTAGTTACAAATGATGGCAATGAATATATTAACAAATAACAGAATTTAATAAACACAACAGAAATTAAACAGAACAACTCAACTAATTGCACATTTACATGCTCGCACACAGCGGCATCTAACTCGGGCAGAATGGCCCACATTTACTGGCGCAACAATTTGCCTTGGTTGCATGAAAACATAACTACTACTTTCTAGCCGGGCCACAAGCTGGGTCTAAACAAAATACACAATATAAATTATAAACACAGGTTTAACTAAACTGGTACAAGTTGCCGCCATACTACAAACCCAACGACGGGCGACTGCGGGCGATCTTGCCGGCCGCAAACCAGCCCACTACTTGCCGAAACCAATTTTGGACTCCCAGCCGAAGAGGAATTTGAGAATCACTCCGGCTGGCTCGGCGCCGCGAGCAAGGCCCTATGAATCCATAACCAAAACTGTCCTCCGAACTCGAATTAACTTCCAAGCAAGGCTCCCAGGGGTAGAAAGGAGGGGAGAGGGCAACACCACGTGACCCAGTCCCGCATGGGGATGGGGTGGGGGATAAGTTTAAGAACCTCGATCAAGGGACTGGAAGCCCATGACGTCATACCGGAGCCAATACATGGCTCAGTGGGTTCGAATCCCACTCAGGGCATGGATGTTTGCGTGCGTTTTCTGTGTTTGTCTACAGGTAGAGGCCTTGCGACGAGCTGATTACTCGGCCAAGGAGTCCTACCGAATGTGTAAGATCTAGAAAAACTGAAGTAAACGGAGAAGTTCATGGAGGTAGGCCTAGGCCCACTGGGGCTGTAGTGCCATTGAAAAAAAAAAAACGCGAAACATCAACATATGAACTGCTGCAGGTTAAGTGGAAGGAGCTCTTGACAATTTGCTGAATAAATAAAATGTTGCGGTCATGTCATAGGACCTGCACCCTCTAGACGTCAGGCTGGATCTCTACGCGATCGTCAGATTAATTCACTCAGATCTATTTACGGGAATATCAGAATACTGAATTTACGTCATTTAATTTTCATAATTCCCATTTGAGTATTCTCGTCTTTTTATTGTTTTATTTAGTCCTTCTCCCATTTAAATTTAAGCTTCAGAAAATATTCACTTACACCCTAACTAAATTTATTAATATGTTTTTCTCTACGCTAATTTAATAGCGATGTGGTAAATAACCGGAAGAAAATAAAAATTATATTGTAACGGAGTTGATCAACGCTTTGCCAGGCAACAGCTTTGTAATCACGAATACAGACAGCAATAGAAGGGAAACTGTGTTTTTAATACGCTCCGCGCCGGGCTGGCTCACGGAACTGTAGGACGTCTACTGCCAGGCAACGAAGCAGTAAACATGCATACATAGCAATGGAAGGCGGTGTTTTCCGTGGGGTCCGTGCAAAGGAATTATCTTGAAGAATAACGGTGCTACGAGGCAGTTCTGAGTTTTCGGTGGAAGATAACCATGGAAGGTTCATCGTAAAAGAAGAATAAGAAGTCGGCCTGTGATGACTTGGTGTGTGATTAGAATATTTCGTCATAGTGTGACTGTCTTAATTCTGTTACCAGAAGACGACTGGTGAAGACTAAGGATCCCAGTGCGTGTGCAACGGTGAACCGTAAATTGTGTAAATCGGCGATAGCGCTGAATTTGTAACCAAGGTGCTAATAAATCCAATCATCCGAACTAGAACCCGTCATTCTAGTCACGCGTACCACCCTACATGTGACAATATAGATATTATATTTTAAACTGAAGTACTCTGAAACTTAATGGGATGCATTGAAGAATTACGTAACATGAGACAATCAGTGTCATATGTCCCCGCTTTTAGCACCGCATGAGGAGTCTTCAGATCGCAGCTGGAGGAGATGACTTCTGGACACAGGCGGTAGGTGCGAATTTACTGAATAAGCAGTCGTACACAGCCGACAAGGGAGTCCGTCTGGGAGTGTCTAGCAAACCCTCACCATACAGAACTAAAGTGTTACAAGATTTTAGACAGGACTCGGAGTGGGGTATTAACGATTGTGATAACAAACCTTCGGGTTCAATAAAAGTCGGGAAATTTTCACTAAGTGACTTAGTTTCTCAAAAAGTCGCGCCATAGCTCAAGCGGTTAGTCGCTGGCTTCCCACCGCGGCCGCCCGGGTTCGATCCCGGGTCTGGTCAAGTGGGATTTTTGGTGGACAAAGTGGCACTGGGGTAGGTTTTCTCCGAGTACTTCAGTTTCCCCTGCCAATCTTCATTCCATCAATTGTTCCACAATCACCCTCACCTATCATCTGCCCCAGACAATAGGCCAGAAGTGGCCGCAGTACAAGAGACTTAGTCCCACCCCGCTAGCAATAAAAAAAAGTTTCTGAAAAAGGGCTGCGTTCCACGTTACCATTGCACAAAATAAGAATAAACACATTTTAATGGTCCCGCTATAAGAAAGGCACCAAATAAACAACATACTCCGTGTCCTGTAGTCCGCAAGCGAACTATACCGACCGAGGGACCGTCGCTTGCTGGCGAAGTTGAATGTATGAATGAATGTATGAGGGGTAGGACTTCCCGGCCCTTGCACGGCGACCTACAGTGGTCTATTGTGCTTCTCTGCCGGCGAAGTTTGTTGCCAACTTTTGCGGATATAGGTGTCACGTGGTCAGCGCAATGAATCCCCATGGTCGTTAATTCCGGTTTTCTAGACCTGAGCTGCTATTTCCTTGAAATAGCTCCTCAGTTTTCCTCACGAGGCTGAGTGGACCCCGTTCCAGACCCACTACTTCTCAGAAAATCTGGTAGCGCCGGGAATCGAACCCGGACCTCTGGATCTGTAGCCAGGAACGCTGACCACTAGACCACAGAGGCGGTCTAAGATAGGTACCAGTAATAAATAATATATTACAGCACATTACAAATATGTTTCCAGTCTTATTGAATTTTTCGGACCAGAAGTCCTTAGGTAACATGAGTGTCCCGTCTGTTGCAGGTAAATAATGATCGATACGCAAACAAAGAGGATTTTGCAGTTGTGGTACAGCCGTTCTCCCTCAATGCTAAATTCCACTATACAACGAAAGGAGACAAAAACGTCACCGACCTGTCCGACCTTGCAGCGGACTGCTTGCATCTCAGCCAGAAGGGACACGCTCTGGGTAAGATCCTCGTGCTGACAGCTGACTTTACAGTACGACGCTGCCAGAGGCACGCGGAGTTGTATTAAAGTTGCTGGTCGCTGGCTTGGCGCATCTTCTCCTTTCGGAGTTATTAACATTAGCCCAAAGTCTTTCTACCTTCCTTAATTTATCTTTTTCTTACTCCCCTAATCCCTAGCCAGGGTAGCATAGTCGGTATCGCCACTAGCTACGGGCTGGATGACCAAGAGGTTGGAGTTCGAGTCCCGGTAGGGTCAAGAATTTTCACTTCTCCACGTCGTCTAGACCGGTTCTGGGGTCCATTCAACCTCCAATCCAATGGGTACTAGGGGGAGCTCTCTCCCAGGAGGCAAAATGACCGGGGCGTGTAGCTAACCGCTCACCTCCAACTAGTGCCGAGGTCAAGAAAATGTGGATCTATATATCTACTCCCCCATAGGCCTTCAAGGCGTAGTGCTGAAATAATTAAGCACAGAGACAACTTTACCTTTATTCCCCTTATCTCTTTCATGCACTTTGAATTTCACACACACTCTTATATTTTTTCCTTCCCAATTTCCCTTCTTTATTTACCTATGCTTTTTTCCGTTCTATCTTTCTCTCTTGATTTCTTTCAGGTATTATCTGTCGTACAATTACAAACATTCTGCAGCGAGTCACTCGATTACCAATTTATAGAATTATAGTGTTTTAATGTGACTATAATCTCTATTTTTATGGAAGCTTGCATAGGAGAATCCCCCCAAAGGTGTCTCCACCTTGTCATGGTGTGACTCTGTGACCTGGAGAGCTATGCTGGTGGTAGTTTAACTACCAGTAGGGTCACCCATGCCGGAAAGGTCAAAGGGTAGAGTCCAGACTAAGAGAGATACCCTGGTCCTCAAGGCTAGGTGTTGGGCCTGTTGGGCCTGAGGCTAACAACCTCATCCTGTAAAACGAATTTTGTTCAGAAACCTTACAACGAGCCTCGTGTCATCATGCGTGGGTCCATTCCTAAGGCAGCACGCATTGGTTGTGGAGACTGGTTGTAGAGGAGGCCAAGGTTCACCTAGGGCTGTAGCGCCGAGTGGTAGGTAGGTAGGTAGCATAGGAGAGTACGAGTCAGTCTGTTGTTACAATTCTTGTTCTTTTTGAAGTCGCAGGCTTAAGGATCAAGTAGCATTAGCAGATAATTAAAATGTTAACATGTATGTTTAAATGCTTTTCACTTGCAAACTCTTTGTGGAACACCATGCTGGAGCCAGTAGGTAAGAAAAACTTCGGCTTGGCGCCCGACATCTTCAAGCCGTTCTTGTGTCCTACAGTTGAAAATCCTTTCATCTTCACAGCAAGAAATAGCTACCCGTCAGCAATGACAAAAATCAAACAAACGACATCACAGCCAGGCATGACTTCGGCTCCATGAAGGGAACATAATACTCTCAGTTTCATAGCTATGAAGGTGCATTTATTTCGACTGCAAAATAGGAACATATTTTTATCATGACGAGAATATTTTTGCCGTGACACAGTGACACGGACAGTTACTGTGAGGAAAGTAACAGAAACTATACAAACGCTTCCATCAAGAAATAATAATATAATTAATTTACATAATAGCTAGGCCGCGCCATAGCTCAAGCGGTTAGTCGCTGGCTTCCCACCGCGGCGGCCCGGGTTCGATCCCGAGTCTGGTCAAGTGGGATTTGTGGTGGATAAATTGGCGATGGGGCAGGTTTTCTCCGAGTACTTCGGTTTCCCCTGCCAATCTTCATTCCACCAATTGCTCCACAATCACCCTCACCTATCATGTGGGGCTGGTACAATAGGCCAGAAGTGGCCGCAGTACAAAGGACTTACTCCCACCCCACTAGCAATACATAATAGCTACGGTCCACTATGCGTTGAACACTTTGAAACGAAATATTGTGAGTTGTGTATAATTAGTGATTTTGTGGCAACTGCTGTAGTTTGAAGCTTTCAAAGGAGATGAGATCGATTAGTGGCGAATAATGAATCATAAGGGTTAAAACAGCCATAATCTGTTTACAAGTTGCTCTGTCTGCAGCAGACCTACTTTCAAAGACGCCACGTGAGCTCTGCTGTCATTGATTGTGAGCGCAAAAATAACACTCTGTAAGGTGAACATGGAAAGATGAAACAGAAGAGATGGGGCCCATTTCTAGGGCACTGTCACAGCATGTATCTACTGGGATAAAGAAAATGGCAAAATACTGCAGAAATCAATGGCATTTCCCTGTAGCACGGTGACTTTGTGGGCTAATTATACAATCTCCAAAATTTACAGAAATTAAAAGCAGACCAACCAGAATTACTAGTCAGATTGACTCCAAGATTTTGGTTCTCGGGTCCAGCCTCAATAATTTCCTTATCGGGTTCTTCTTCAAGTCTATTCATATTTCTTGTTTTCAGCCAGCGAAGCGTCTGTAAACTACAGATCACGCATTTTGGTTATGCTGCTGCAGACCTTGTAGAATTTTGAGTTCAAAAAGCCTGAAAATTAAATCAGTTTGATTGATAACAGATAGGGATTTCGTGACTTTTATCAACTGCTGATATGACATGATACGCAGAAAGGCGAAACCCATAAGAATCTCACCTAAAGAAATTTATGTTCCCACTGTACATTTTCAGAGACTTAGCTGATTTTAAAAATACTCTTAATATACGCCTAATAACTTGTTGCGAAAAATCTCTATTTGTGTCACGGCTAATCTATGTGTATGTAATATAGTATAATTTAGTGCGTACTATTCTCTGTATCTGATAAGACAGTTTCCATTCCCAAATTTCACATTCAACCCACACCTCACTCCCGCTACACTGTCATTAGATATGGGGTACTGGTAGCACAGATTAATTCAGGTCCGTAAGTACAAGGTAGTATTTCTTAAATGTAGCGCTGAAATGTGAAAGTTAATAAAGTTCGTTATAAACAATGGAAAATCTATTCCTGTAACAGGTCATGAAGGCCCATAGGGTTGTGTATTGAAAAATACAATGACCTCATCGTAATCGAACCCGCGACCTTCCGGATTTCAGCATAGTGCCTCAACCAACTATGTTACCGCATGCCTTCTTCGTTATATAGCATCAAAATTTTATATAATCAACGAATATCTTAGTCCTGTTATTGGGAAAGTTGAATCAAGAAATAACTCATCTAACGCAATTTCTCGTAGTTTCCTCAGTCTCTCCAAACATCTGATGAAATAAAAGGTAAGGTGAAGCTATCCATGTATCAGGCCGTGGAGGACCATAGAGTTGTGAGACGTCGAGGCTCCCACATTTTTTAGAAAATCGGCCCACAGGTGGCGATGAGATAGTCAGCCTTAAGCGCCGGCCGCCCTTTACACCCGAGGAAGATTCTTGGTACTCATTTCTGTTAGAGCCTGAGTCGACCCCAGGCCATAGTGCGGCTGGAAGGATTAGGTGAATTGAAAAATCCAATAAATTCTTAGGGATTCGAACCCGCGATCTTCCGACTGTTAACATGGTCACTCGACCAATTACGCTACCGCTTGCCCCACCCATGTGATGGACTAGTACCTTAACTCCACGACCGCTTCTTGTCACGTCTATTTTAGTTCATTATTCATTGTCGTTAAAACATTGGACCCTATAGGATTTTAGTTCCTGGGAACGTCGTTACATAAACTACAAACAAGTAAATAAATCTGAACATTTGGGCAGAATGAGGAGGAAAGCATTGACCACGCGATTTACATCGAACATTGTCCATGTTTGGTAGAAGACTGAGTGGTCGTTGTACCATCTGAGGAGACGAGCCTATCCGTAGTACGTATAATGTAGTGTTGAAATGAAGGGGGCTGTCCTTCGTTCGGAAATGCGTGCGGCGTCACTGGAGTCCTGGACATGCGCGTCACTCATAAATGTAGGCCACTGATCCGACAAAGCCAAGAACTGCGGCGCCAGATCAGATCTGTAATTCAGATTGCTACTAAATTTTGGGAAAATATGACGGAAAATTATCTCAAAATTCCTCTAAGCAAAGTTATTTTGAGTTTGAATGGCATTACGAAGATTCAAAAAACTCATTTCTGTGTTTCATTTGCCATAAACACGGACTCGGTTCCCACTTCGCACTCGTCAAAACATTCTTCATGTGGCCGTTATTCTACGCCGGTTCGGAGCGTTGCGACATTTTATTTTAAATTTTTGTTATTTACGAGTATTTAAATGTAAAAGTCAAAGGAACGGCAAATTTATCCCTGGGTTTAATTAATTAAGCGTCAAGCCACGAAGACGTATGGGGAAGTACAAATATATCTCTTCCAGTCTTAAATTCCACATTAGATGGACGTAAGTAGTTGGCTTAACGCCCCGGCCGCTTTACCCCCGGGAGAAAACCCGCCTGTACCTATTGTATAGGAGGCTGCGTGGTCCTCAGAGTCGATGTCCACGTTATGGAGAATAGAGAAATCGTTTGCTCATACCGGGAATTGAACCCTGACTCTTCAGTGGTCATCTCGTAGCATAGTCACTATGCCAACTGAGATCTCACGGCAATTATTCATTTAAATATATTTGTTGAAATGAATTTAGTCTATGCAAGAAAATGGGAAATGAGAAAACAGCTTTGTATGCTCGAGGAAGCAAATTACTCGTATGGTCTATCTTCATGGTACAGATTATCTGTCTGGTAATCGACCTTCACTCAGATATCGACCTAACTCCAAGCCGAAAGTTTAAGACCCCTAGTAGGAACAGATTTAGAAATAAACACAGAGAAAACTAAGTATATGTTGCTGTCTCGTCACCAAAATGCAGGGCAAAATCATGACATGAATATAGGAGACAGATGTTTTGAAAATGTGGCACAGTTCAGATATTTTGAGAACAACGATAACAGAGGATTCAGGAGGAAATTAAGAGGAGATTGAACTTGGGTAATGCTTGCTACCATTCAGTCCAGAACCTTTTGTCTTCTCATCTGCTGTCCAAAAACATAAAAATTAGAATATACAAAACTATAATTTTGCCCGTGGTTCTGTATGGGTGTGAAACTTGGTCTCTGACATTAAGGGAGGAACATAGACTGAGGGTGTCTGAGAACAGGGTGTTGAGGAAACTATTTGAACCGAAGAGGGATGAAGTGACAGGAGGTTGGAGAAAACTGCATAATGAAGAGCTTCATAACTTGTACTCTTCTCCAAGTATAATCAGAATAATCAAGTCAAGGAGGATGAGGAGTGCAGGGTATGTAGCAAGAATGGGGAAGACTAGGAATGCGTATAGGATATTGGTGGGAAAGCCAGAAGGAAAGAGACCACTGGGAAGACCAAGGCGTAGGTAGGTGGACAATATTAAAATGGATCTTAGAGAGATAGGATGGGATGGTATGGACTGGATTGATCTGACTCAGGATAGGGACCAGTGGAGGGCTCTTATGAACACGGTAATGAACCTTCGGGTTCCATAAAATGCTGGGAAATTCTTGGATAGCTGCAGATTTGGCGGCTCCTCCAGAAGGGCTCAGTTTCGTGAGTAAGTAAGTAAGTAAGTACCAACAATTTTCACTGGACACGAACCTCAGACAGTTCCACCTATGTTCCACTCGAGGAACTCACCTTAACCTTGTGTTACCATCTCTACCTACTTCATTGCTTTACCACGATTCTGTATGCATTTACGTTTTTCCTCATTCAAGGTACACGCAAGCTCAAGAAACTTCCTCGACTGTATTCATAAGGCGAATGGGAACGCCCTTTTCACGGCGCTCGAAGTCTCATCATCGTCAGCACAGAAGTTCGTCATAGGAATTTATCTTGAATCAAGCCAATTCCAAGTAATGCTATCTGTTTAGTTAAGATCCGTTTATTTCCCGATTTGCAAATCCTTTCCCCACAGGTAAACAGAACTTTGTGGAGAGACCGTTTCGAAAGTTGCGCTCAACCTTCAAATTGTAACAAGAATCTATTGAATAAAATCGAAATGCATAATACTTTTTATAAAAAAAGATTAGTGTCTTCTTGAATGTGAAAACGTGTAGTTTGCTAGATTGTTACGGACGTTTCGGAGGAACCTACTATATCTATCTTCAGTGTAGAAGAGTATGGGAAGCAAGGAAAGGATCACTTCTGATGGTGGACCAGTGCCGAGGCTGTGCGCGGTGCAGGAGGAGGCAGTGGACGTAGGAAGAGACAGATACACATTTCCTTATATAGGAATTACTTTTTCCAAGCCTTGCTTAACTTTATACCCTGAGGATGTGAGCGATACATTTCTTGGAAACGTCGGTAACGATCTTCCGGGTTACACGGCGTCACATGCCAGAAAAGAGTAATCTTCATAGTCAGTGCCGTGGGAACGTGAAAACTAGTATTTTTAGAAATGGCTCACCTTGCTAGAAATAAGCATGTGATATTGCTCTTCGGCCTGCAGGTTCAGGTTCCTCCAGTCTCTATAAATATATTAATGAATTATAAGAGAAATTAATTTTTGGCTCGTAATATGTGTTGTAATAAATCATTAATCCTAAAGCCGAAACCAGCGGAAGCTGCGTGTTCCATAAGGAATTCCCTTGAATTTAAATGTAATAATGGAAGGGAGTTTTTGCCCTACATCAGTTAAATAAGCCGACCACACACACGAAGTCAAAAACAAAACAACAGAGTTTGTGTCTTCGAAGTACTATCGTGAGTGCTGCAGACGGTGTTCTCTGTGTGTCCACTCCGAAGCTATATGAATCGAGCAACAAAGTTCAATTCAGTTAATTAGAGAAAGTTATTCTGAAAAGAAATATTATTCCTGCAACTTTTACAAATTCATTAATCATCCTATAGTTGACTATAAATTCTTGACTCTCAGAGCATCGTTAAACATCAAACTTAAAGAAGGTAATTTTGCAAGCATTTCTTTGTGGAAAGGTCTGCTATGTGCCCATATTAATGTGAGAACCACGTAAAATATCACGGATAAAGAAGAACAATCCAGCATTCTTTCCTTACCAACTACAGTGCAAATTGATTCTTCTTTATCCGTGATATTTTACGTGGTTCTTACATTAATATGGGCACATAGCAGACCTTTCCACAAAGAAATGCTTGCAAAATTACCTTCTTTAAGTTTGATGTTTAACGATGCTCTGAGAGTCAAGAATTTATAGTCAACTATAGGATGATTAATGAATGTGTAAAAGTTGCAGGAATACTATTTTTTTTTTCAGAATAACATTCTCTAATTATCTGAATTGAACTCAGTTGCTCTGGTCATATAGCTTCGGAGTGGACACACAGAGAACACCGTTTGCAGCATCTCTTCAATTATTGCGTGACGTCACTGCGGAAACGACTTGTTCCTCTACTGCTTGTGTACGGACCATTACCTAGCAAAGGGCCTAGATGCTACAGTATTCGCTTAGTGGGGTGTGGAGTCCAGCTGGGTCCACTCGGCACTTTGGCCACTGATTGGCCTATTGTAGGCTGCCCCGGGTGATTATGATGATGGAGAATTTGGTGGGATGAAGAATGGAAGGGGAAACCGAAGTACTCGGAGAAAACCCGCCCCAGCGTCACTTTGTCTACCATAAACCCCACTTGACTAGACCCGGGGTCGAACCCGGGCCGCCGCGGTGGGAAGCCAGCGACTAACAGCTTGAGCTATGCTGCAGTATTAGTACAATTACTAATTTCTGTATGTTATTTATCGTATATTTATTTAAAGTAACAGACTGAATTATGCCTACGCCCTCAGATAAAATCCTACTCAGATGAACCAAATCTTTGGGCCCATCTCCTTGTTTTAAATACATAAAAGTCAGTGAGATGGATAATGTAAAAATTTAATATATCTATTAAATTATTTCGCGAGGTCATGTAGCACGAATGGGGGAGACGAGGAATGCATATAGGATATTGGTGGGAAAGCCAGAAGGAAAGAGACCACTGGGAAGACCAAAGTGTAGGTGGGTGGACAATATCAAAATGGATCTTAGAGAGAATGGATGGTATGGATTGGATTAATCTGGCTCAGGATATGGACCAGTGGATAGCTCTTGTGAACACGGTAATGAGTCTTCGGGTTCCATAAAATGCTGGGAAATTCCTGAGGAGCTGCAGAATTGGAGGCTCCTCAAGAAGGGCTCAGCTCCATGAGTAAGTAAGTATTAGATTATTTCGCGTGGATTTTCAACGGAATCTTCTATTAGTTCCTTTAATTCACCCTTCCTAATTACTCAATCGACGCTAAAATGTCCATGCGAGCAACAGCGGGTTAAATTTATGAACCAACTTACGAACCTTCAAGTTCGATATTCTAAACCATCCTTAAGCCCATTTAGCTACAATTAATGTCTTCTGTAACTCAGCGTTACACGGACTTCAGAATCATATTTCAGATTTATAGGCGCGTACGAGTGAAGGCTATTGACTGTCTGGAAGAACGCGGGGAGAAGATGAAGAAGGAAAGAAAAAGGACAGAAATTTAAGTAGGACGTGAGGTTAGTTATTGATATTTTATTTCAGGCCAAGGCGGCCAAATAAAAGGAAAGCAATAATAATAATAATAATAATAATAATAATAATAACAGATTACAATTTAAGACATCGGTTAACACATTCAAGAAGGAATTTGCAAGGCTACGAAGTTTCTTTAGAAGACAACCATTGATAGACACGATATGGACGATTGCAACGGCCTTGTACTTATTTCGCTAAAGAATGAATCACTTGTTGTCTACTTTTTTTTCTAATTCGCTTAGTTGAGGGTGGAGTCCAACTGGGTCCACTCAGCACGGCGGCCACTGATTGGCCAATTGTAGCCTGCCCCGGGTGATTATGATGATAGAGAATTTGGTGGAATGAAGATTGGCAGGCGAATCTGAAGTACTGGGAGAAAATCCGCCCCAGGGCCACTTTGTTCACCACAAATCCCACTTGACCAGACCCGGGATCGAACCGGTGCCGCCGCGATGGGAAGCCAGCGACCAACCGCTTGAGCTATGGCGCGGCCTTATCTACTATTTAGCAAAGTGAACTTCTCCCTTCACTTCGGGTTTTCTAGATCTTACACTTAGGTAGGATTCTTGTTACTGCGTTGAGCGCTGCCATCGGGAAAAAAAAAAAAAAATTGTAAAGTGTGTAGAACGAAGTGTGAAAGTTTCATATAATTTCCTTCAACGACAAATGGGTTATACAAATACTGATGATGAAATGCATACATTTACTACTGTAATTTACTATAACTGTTACAAGAAACTTGGAACAAAATTTGTTTTAAACCCAGGCAGAACTTATCAGACTTCAAATATCTTCTACCAATTAATGTTTAATATTACTTTTACATATTTTGCTATAACTACAGATTATGGTCAGTCAGCAAGAAATTGTTGGTATGTGTGTGCGTGTGTGTTTGTGTGTGCATGTGTATAAGGGGTGAGGCATAAAAACCGGCCTCGCACTGCGACCTTCAAAGATCTATTGTGCTTCCCCTTTGGATTAACCCTTTATTAATCCTACACTTCGAATGAAATGTAGGACTCTATTTATGGGGGCGTCATAAAAGTCACTTGGTCCCTTGAAGAACTGACCCAGGTGACGAAACCTTAGGTAAGCTATAGCCTCACAATCACATAGGGTGTGTGTGGCTGTTTCATCTTCTTGTAGGCACTTTTCGCAAGTTGGGTTATCTGTCAGTCCCAGTTTGAAAATGTGTCCTTTTAGGTGGCAGTATCCAGTAAGGAATCCTACCATCCATCTTAATTGATTTCTGTTTAATTTCAACAGTTTCTCCGTTCTTCTGGCAGAGGGACTTGCTATAAATCGCTTTGCCTGTTTGAGTCCAATTGTGGATTCCAAGTGCTTTTTGTGATCAAATTGTTGGTAGCTATTTAAGCTAACTTCTTCAGAAGTGGTAAAGAATTTTTCTGGCAAGGCTCCTGGACTAGCAGTCATTTCGAAACAGCACCATCCATCCTTTGAGCATAAATAAAAACCCAATACCAGCATAGCGGCACGAAGCTAAGACAGATGCTGAAGACAATAACCCATTCGCATGTTTACTGAAACTGCCTCTAGCTCGAAGCATTGTCTCAAGCACAAGGTCATAGCCTCGAGTTAAAGAGAGACGAATGGATTCATTGCGGAGCAGAAATATGTATCATCAACGTGAGTATGTGATCATGCGTTGTGCTTCCCCTCGGATTCAAACCCTGTGACGAAGTAAATCTATTTCTATGAAGAGAGGATGTGCTGGAAGATGAGGTTTCTTGAACATTGAAGTTGAGTCGTTTCTAAAACACAGACCTCACTCACCTGCCAATAAGGGTAATTTCCGGGAAACCATCGCTTAAGGGGGCTGGTAAAACGGCTCTAACAAATCAAAATTGCATTTATGAAGAAACTAAGTACAGATGAAATTCCTTGTCTACTTGTTACTATTGAGTTCAGAATACTCAGCTCTACATTAAGCTGTGCAAGAAGGTAAGAACTAATAATATAATGTGACGCATATGTCCATTGCTAGGCAACGGCTTGGTAAAGACATTCCCTAAGTTACGCTCTCAACAATAAGACATCCTTTGCTAGGTAATAGACCAATAAACATGCATTCTTGACAACGGAAGACGATGATTTCCGTAAGGTCCGTGCCGAGGAATTATAAGAGGGCACAGTCGAGTGAAGTAAATTGGTTGGTCTTTTCCTCTTACTATTTTAAATATCCATGAAGGCGGTACTCTTAATGAAGCCCGCTGTAGTGCAACTATTTCATGACTTTTTAAGCCATAGCTTATAAGCATTTGTAAGACACAAGAATCATAGCTCCATGATCAACGCATGTAGTGAAGTTGTGAGTGTAAGTAAAAAGCAAAGCTATCTCTGTAACAGACCGTGGAGGCCCAGAGGGTTGTGAGATGTTGAGGTTCCCACATTTTCTAGACAATCGGCTAGTAGATGGCGGTAAGGTTGTCAGCGTTACGCGCCGGCCGCCCTTTACCCCCAAGAACATTCCAAGAATATTCCTGGTACTCATTTCTGTTAGAGGCTGAGTCGACCCCAGGGCCATAGTGTGGCTTGAAGGATTAGGTAAATTGAAAATATTCCAATGAGTGGTATATAATATTAAAATAGATCTTAGAGAAATAGGCTGGATTGATCTGGCTCAGGATAGGGACCAGTGGAAGGCTCTTGTGAACATGGTAATAAACATTCGAGTTCCATAAAATGCTGTGAATTTCTTGATTACCTGCACAATTGGCGGCTTCTGAAGAAGGGCTCAGATCCATAAAGTCAGTTGGTGAAATCGTGAGTTTAGCAATCACAGATGCTCCTAAAACTTGGATTCATCCTCAAAGCGGACTCAAGAGCAATACTCAATCTTTAGATTTCGAAACAAGATTGACATGAACAATGCAGTCACGATAACGTGGCAATTTAATTGTCTGTGTAAATATTTGGAAAATGTATACCGATAAGCTATAATTTGGAAATTTTCCACCCTTTGCGGCTTTATTCCAATCAAAACGTTTCGGAAATTGTTTCTGCTTTTGTCATCAGGTACAAGAAGGGTGAAAAGTTCATATGTCTTTTGGCTCGTTAGAGAGAGAGAGAGCTGGTCCAATGGCTGGCCTAGTGTTTCAGGGTATAAACATTGTCTTCCTTACACGAGATGACGGAAATAGTCTCCGGAGCGTAACGGTTTCAAGAACTCAAAACGAGAGACAATTGCCAAAGTGACTTGAACTGATCCGCGGAGGGCTATATCTCGAAGAGTGTGGACGGAGATTATGTAACTTGGATAGCTGGAATGAATAATGCACAGAGAGGACAAGTGAATGAGTAAGTTGTAATGCTGTCAAGGATGAAAATGGTATTGCTAGAATAAAAGAAACATGACTCATTGCAATTATGCAGCCACCTCATTTACCACTACTTAAAGACAACGAAACAAATGAATTTAAGTGTAATATTCTGGGACGTACCGTCCATCTTTCCCCTAATCCTGGAATATGTGAGACCAACTTGTGTGGTACTGCATTGCATATGGGCCTGTTGTATCAGCCGCCGATTACATGTAAGTATTGAGCAATGGTGGGATAATTATTGGCAGAATTAGAGGGGGATGTTAGAGGAATAATCTCACGAATGTCACTCTGTGTGCCGCAAAGCCCACATGGACTGCCCCGAGACTGAGCCCGTTCCTCTGCGGCGAGAATTTGGTTACTAACCGCCTAAGATACGGCACGGCCTTCCAATGGAACCTGATCACATAATTTCATAACGAACCTGAAATATAAGAGGGAGACGTTATAGTACATTCGATATAGCGACTCGCTATGGGCAGCATGGAGGAGGGATCTTAATTTTAACCAATGAAGATGCAATCAAATTCTCTTCTTCAAGTCGTCCAGAAAGTTTCTGGGGCCCACTCAGCCTCCTATACAATGGATAGCGGGGGCTATTTACCCGGCGGCAAAGCGGCCGAGGCGTCAAACTGACCACTCACCTCCAAATAGTCCTGAGGTCAAGAGTACCAGGATCTAAACATCTGGCCCTATAAGTCTTTATGGCGTAGCATTATTTTAAAACGTCTATGTGTAACACAGTCCGTCAATAATGCAACAAATTGTTCCCTTTTCTTCCACTTACACTTTTAACACATGTTTCCGTCTTAGATGGTCATTTTCAAGCGTCTTATTAAAACTGCTACACTGCATTAATTTGCACTAAAATCACATCCTGTAGTCCTCTTTGTATAATAAAATAAAATAAAATCACTAGTGAAGACAACACCACACGCTGCCAGAGGGAACAACGCACAAACAAGGGGAATGTTGCAGATAGCAGACGTAACAGAATAACGGGATAACGAAACTAAAAAACAGGCTGCTGCAATAAAACACCTGGAGATAAGCATATAGTCCTAAACAAGTGGACGACACCCCTTGCGAGGTGGAATAGAATTTTAGAAAAGCAATGAAAATTTTGTAAGATTTGAGGCTTTCACGGCGGTGACTATGAAGAAAGCAGTCTTCTGGGATTTGGAACCGTGTATATGTGGTGTTAACCGACGTTTCGGAGGAACGTATCGCCTCCATCTTCAGGGTAGAAGGAAAAATATAAGAAATCTGCANGAAAATTTTAATAGATTTTATTTTATTTCATTTTATTTTATTAAATTAAGTGGACTTCAGCGTGCGATTCTAGCGCATATTAATGCAGTGTAGCAGTTTTAATATATTAAGACGCCTGAAGATGGCCATCTGCGGCCGAAACATGTTGTGTTAAAAGTGTAAGTGGAAGAAAAAGAACAATTTATTGCATTATTGACGGACTGTGTTACACATAGACGTTTTAATATGGCTTGCAACAGGATGCTTAAATGCAGAAGTAGTATTTATTTTGTTAAACACGGGGGCAATTTTACCTTCCCCCAACTTTACCTGAAAGACAAGAATTATAAACTAAAATTACAAAGCAAAAAAGCACGCATTTTTACTGCTAAATAAGAAATGGGAGTCAGACACGTAAACCGAAGCTCTAAGGATATTTACTGATATTTGAACGAAAATAATCTGAGTCTCGTAAGATTTGAGGTTTTCACGGCGGTGACTATGAAGAAAGCAGTCTTCTGGGATGTGGCTCCGTGTAGATATTGTGTTAACCGACGTTTCGGAGGAACGTATCGCCTCCAGCCTGTTTCGCCTGCTCACGCTGGTTCGCTCGCTGATTTCTTCTTGTCCTATACCCTGAAGATGGAGGCGATACGTTCCTCCGAAACGTCAGTTAACACAACATCTACACGGCGCCACATCCCAGAAGACGGCTTTCTTCAATCTGAATCTTGACGTCCGCAGTGTCTATACTACGTTTTAGTTTCAGTTTTCAGTTGTTTTTCTCAGTCTCTCCTAGCGAACCCCAGAACAACAGGCTGAGGTATGTCACTTTACTTCCTACACGTACCTTCAAGATTAACACTCGTGAATATTATCTTTTCTCCTTCAACGTTACGTAAATGGAAACATATAATCAGCCTCTTCGTGTGGAATTATAGAATAGGTGAGGCTCATAAGCTTTTATATATTGTGGCTATTGTCTCTAAGTGAACCTCAAAATCAAACGGACGTGAAAATATTTGATTTGGTTCATCCTGGTCGGTCACACTAGCACACATGAAAACACGTTTTACATGTTTTGGAATTTAACTGATAATTGACCTTTTTTGAGGTTCAGCACAGTCAACGTCCTCTTCTTCGCGTCTATTTTGGCGTGAACTAGCCATTTCAAGGACAACAGCATTTGTAGAAGTTGTGCGAAAGGAAAAAAAATAGTCAGTAGTAGGAAAGCTGTTACCAACGGTGCATCGGTTCTTCATCAGGTAGAAGTGTCATTTACTAATTATTCTGAGGCTCAAACTTGACGGAATTCTGGCAACTGCATTTTATTAGGTACATCGATGTTACGAGGTACTTGTAGTGTAAACGTCTTTCCTTATGAAGAACGTAAAAGAAATTTATGGATCTAGGAAATATAAACTTATGGCCCCGTATGTGTGCCCTGTATTTAGCATACGTTGAGAAACCGGAAATGCCATTATTATTTCTGATGGCTTATATGTGTTCTTTACGAGTATATTTGAAGATGAATACACTTCCTGCTTGTCCTATGCACTTTAGTGGGCAGTCTAGACATTAAAGTAAAGCTAACCCTGTAACAGGCCGTGAAGGCCCATAGGGCTGTGAGACGTTGAGGGTCCCACATTATCTAGACAATCGGCTCAAAGATGGCGGTAAGGTTGTCAGCCTTACGCACCGGCCGCGCTTTACTCCCCAGGAAAATTTTTTAATTAATTCCTGGTACTCATTTCTGTTAGAGGCTGAAGGATTAGGTCAGGTGAAAAAAATCCAATGACCTCATCGGGACTTGAACCCGCGACCTTCCGGCTTGTAGCATAGTCCCTCAACCAACTACGCTACCGCGTGCCCCTAGTCTGGACATTTCATTTGATAAATACCACTTCTGCTTTATTTACCTCTTTGTGAGTGGATTTTTAAAATGATTTTTATTGTGTTTTGTGTGCAGAAAGTTAATTTTTTGTGTGTTGGAACACAAGACACACAAGGCGATCCATGTGCTCAGAATTATTGTATCTATTCTTTATTTGTGCGATAGTTTATTTTTATTTGGATGCTGATACATTTTTTGTTGTGTATAATGGTTTTGATTGTTTTTTTTAATTTAACGAAATTTTAATATACAATAAATTATTTCTGCAAAACTTTTCAAAGTTAACTTCTATATTTCGCATTCATTATAGAAGTGTGACAGAAATACGAGTAGATCATAGAGCGAAAGAATTTTAGCAGGGCACACATACCTGATGAAGGCCGTATACAGCCGAAACATGTTTTAACAACATAATATGAATACGAGGCCGAAAATAAGCTTTGCATTTAAGGCGATAATAAGTATGTACGAAACTGTAGTAATAAGCAACAGGATACTTAAATACAACACTATTAATAATATGTAATTTTATTAAAACATTTGTAGAAAAGTGAAACAAATTATTTACATTGCAAATTTTACGCGAAGTACATCCACATGTGTTTGCTAACTGCTTATCAATGTCCGTTCTTTCCTTCAGCTGTACAGACGAGGCCCCCTCTCGTATTTCAATTTTGAATTCTTATTATTCAACTGTTACGGATTAGGCTCTCTCGCTTGCTGGCATCCCGAAGTAATTATGAAATTACGAATCTTGCAGTAGGACTCCTTGGACGTGTGATTAGTCCGCTACATACACAGGCCAACACAAACACAGAAAAACCCAGACATCAATACATTTTGTGGGTTTCAAATCCACGACCCTGGCATTTAAGTGGGTGAAGCCATCGTGCCTTAAACCGCGTGGATTATTAAGAATTAACTTCCGAGAATATGAAACGTTTATAAAATTGATAGGACTGCTTGGAAGGACAAGGTCTCTACCGACATGGGATAACAAAAAAGTCGCAAGTATACGTGCACTCCCAGACTGGGTTTCTCATGTATGACCTTGCTGCTCTAGAGCAATGGTTCTCAAACTTTGTGAGACCGCGGCACGGTACATTCTTCTTTAATAAGAAGAGGGCTCGGTACGGGGCCGCGGCCCGGCGGTTCAGAAACACTTCTCTAGTGGTCGAAATAGTATATGCGTTAGGCAGCGAGGTGACACTGATTGGCTGAATGCAGTTAGTCATATTTATAAATATACGCTTAGAGAAAGCAAACGTAACGGTATTAAAAGGCAGATCCTTCAGAACCCGCAAAGTAATCAGGCCAGGGGTGAATTCATTCTCAGTGGACTATAAGATGCAAAGTTTTAACACTGAATTGATTGATTTATCCTTGACACTGCAGAAACTGGGACAAGATATTCAAGGCTCTAATTCAGCGGCCTTACGTGCAACACGTCTTTCTAAGACATATTTAACAGTTTCTTCACATCACACTCATGTTTCGAACAAAACTGGTCATCATCAGGTGTTCAAAATTGTTGATGAAAACAGTTGTGCTTCCGTTTTGTATTTCAGATTTTTGATATATGATCCCATGTACGCGCTTGTTTATCCCGCGGTGAATGATAGTTCTTCTGTTGTGTTGTGTCTTTATTACAACTTATCATATTAGTAACTTTTCTATATTATGTTATCTTGTGCTGGGAGACTCTTTTTAATGGGTCTAGCAGCTGTCCAAATTTACCAAATATTTTAATAATTTATTACTTCAGTATAAATTCTGAGGCAATATTTGTAACACCAGATCTGGTTGGAGGATACCGTTATTCTGTTCTTTACTTGATCAGTGATAGATATTCTGTTTGAAAAATTGAGTATTCTAATCTGTGAGGAATATAGATAATTACTTATAGAAATATTATTATAGACTGGAAATAATTAGCATTTGCATACAAACTAAATAGGGGGCAAGCGGTAGCGTAGTTGGTAGAGGCACTATGCTGCAAGCCGGAAGGTCGCGAGTTCAATTCCCGATGAGGTCATTCGATTTTTCAATTGACCTAATCCTTCCAGCCGCACTATGGCCCTGGGATCGACTCAGCCTCTAACAGAAATGAGTATCAAGAATCTTTCCTGGGGGTAAAGGGCGGCCGGCGTGTAAGGTTGACAACCTTACCGCCATCTGTGAGCAGATTGCCTAGAAAATGTTGGAGCCTCAACGTCTCACAACTCTATGGGTCTTCACGGTGTGTTAACAAGGATAACTTTACCGTTACTCTTTTTATAACAACTAAATAGATATAAGGACTAAAAAATATTAGTAAATCTGTAGACGAAATTTGATCCTTTACTTAACACAGAACGAGACACTTTTTGGGAAAGAAAGTAATGGAGAAGTTACTTTCGTATTTTCAGGTAAATATTTAAGGTCTATAGGATTATTATAGTTTCAGGGAGCTCGAATTTTCTGCATAGACAAATCTGAAATTACTGAAGAAATCATTTTTTATTGCTAGTGGGGTGGGATTAAGTCCCTTGTACTGCGGCCACTTCTGGCCTATTGTACCAGCCCCAGATGATAGGTGAGGGTGAGTGTGGAGCAATTGGTGGAATGAAGATTGGCAGGGGAAACCGAAGTACTCGGAGAAAACCTGCCCCAGCGCCACTTTGTCCACCACAAATCCCACTTGACCAGACCCGGGATCGAACCCGGACCGCCGCGGTGGGAAGCCAGAGAATAACCGCTTGAGCTATGGCGCTGCCCAAGAGGTCATTTAATAATAACGTAATTATATAAAGCCATATCTGCCCTGAGGTCGTGCAAACTATCTACATAGCTGTGATGCTTTGGCAGGAGTGGGGAAAGAAGGAATTGTGGCGTATGACCTGCACACGGCACATGTTCATTCGAGATATCGTTTCCCCCCTTCCAGTTCTTAGTTGTTCGAGGAGACATTCAGCTGACACCGAAGGTTGATGTCACCGAGGAGTCACAGGCAAATAAAATGTGGCTGCAAAAATTCTCGTGAGCAAAGTTCAGTTCAGTGCAGCGCAGAAAAAACAAGAATTTCGTTATTTCAGAGAAGATGAGTGAATCGTAAGCCATTAAGTATTCAGTTAGCCACTGCAGTCCTTTCGTGAATCAGCGAGTTAGTTAGTCAGTTTTAATTTCAGTTCAGTGCAGGGTAAAGAAAGCAAAGGAAAAGTTGAATGCTGTGCGTATTGGCGTTGCGGTGAAGAAACGAGTGAACAGAAAACCAGCTTCAAAACCGTAAGTCGTTACGGAAGATGGGAAAGTAACTGTTTAAAACGTCGAGAAAAGTTACAACACTGAACAGAATGTAAGATACTCGTATATGATTAAATTACTCCTTTGTTGATAATAGAATTTGGCTTAGGAGAATGCTTGCAATATTCCATTCTAACGCTGAAGGATATGTTGCAGGAACATTTTCTTTCTTGTCGTTTATTTAAGGATTCAATCAGGCTCTCAGACTACACAGCGTTGAATGCATCTATGATAGCCTGCAATTAACTGGAAATAATGTGGAAGCAAGGTGCCATCATTCAATTTAAGGTTGTTATCCTTCTCTAATCGACGTCCCACTAATCGACAATTCGAGATATCGACACTCCCAGAATATTCGTTATTCCCCATTGTATTCACGATCCACATTGTACGCGAATTCGATCTGTTTAAAAGTATATTCACGTCGGCCAGCCACTCTCGTAGCATGGAAATAAACTATTGATGTTTTTTTTATCATATTCTGCAACTTTTATAATATAATTAATGTCATTATAGGCCCTACAATGAAAAGCAAAGGAAATGGTAAAAGTGGGTTCGTTTGCCAAATAATTGCTAATGGACATTTCACGCAGAAACTTAACGTCGATTAATGGGTAATGAGTATGTCATCCAGGCACTCGACATGAATAATTAATGGGAAATGATAATAACCTTTAATCAGGGTAAACAATGTTCGCCAGAGATGACACCCTAGCATGTTCCTAATACACATCAGAAGCTGTACTGCCTGATGCAAATTCTTTGCTATATTAGCAGTTGCAATTAATAGATAGCAATGTCAATAACTGCTACAGATAACAATATTGTCTTCTGGTAACGAGAGTGAGACGTAACTTGTTTTGTAAAAGCATGTATTCCTCGTATTATCCGAAGAAAGAATGACTAATTTAGGACGAAATGAGGAAATGCAGAAGAAGGCTACGTGAAAACAGTGACAAACAAGGGGAAAGAATGAAAGGATATTATTATCTATTGGCCAGTGTTCAGCTATATTGTCGCGTATCGGGCGTATAACGCGACAAATAACTTCACGCCGCAATTTATATAGCGAACTTTATTTCACACTCGCACTTACAATCACCCAATTGACAGTTTTACGATTACTGCTATCTGCAGTATCACAAATAGTACACTCCAAATGCCGGAATACAACTGACTAGTTGCTGGCTAACTCGGCGGTAGCTCCAGGACTCACTGACTGACTCAGTACAACTGACTGTGAATAGCCTTCGCTGCTCCCCATGTAGCCTTGATCGGACCATACGGAAAGCGGCCACGTGATAGGCACTCTTGTTGCCTGGCGCTGTGTTGCTAGTAACGCTAGCGGTAGTAACCGCTGTTACTACCGTAACAATCCTGCTGCGTCACCGTTACGTTACCGTGCGGTGGAGGGGGAGGGGAGCGCTGACTCCCCCGCCGCGTCATTGCTGGTGGGGGGGGGTTCTCGTTTGCGCAACATGTCACACTGCTCCCTTCTTAAGGCTGTTCGTCCCGAATAGCCTAGCGGTGCATCCCCGTTCCTTTTCCGTTCCGTAGCTGTGCTTGCAGTGTCTCCTGTTGTTTCGGCTCCTTTTCTTGCAGCGACTATTCTTCGTTCGTCACATCCGCTCCTCTCTTAAGACAAAGCTCGTCTCGAGCGGTTTCCTTTCAGCTCGCCAGAAGATCACATTCATCCATCGCTTTCTCACATGGCACATTCACTCTCAATGGGGAGGCCGGTTCTTCTATTTTACCGGCTCCTCTTCTGTGCCCTGCTCCTTTTTTCGTTTTGGAGGGGGTCGACCCCTCCATAAGGTCCACTTCCTTATCCTCCGTAACCCGTTGGCAGTACCGACTACTTGTGTCGCGAACCTTCCACTGAAGATCACGTTGCCGGTCTTCTCCCTCAGGCGTAGTAGTTCCTCCACGTCCTGTTTCCTTATGCCCTTGCTGCATTTCCGTTGTGGCTGACGCCGCCTCCCGGACGTCTGTCCTGTCACGGTTCCAGTCCTTCCTTTCCCGGCTTCTTGCCCAGCATTGACCCTCGTTGAGCATCTCCTTACGGGATCTCCCTTGCGCCACGTCGCACCTGCACGACTAGTCACATTGCTGTCGGCAGCCAATTCGTGCCATGGGCCACAATTTCCTTGGGTCGTAGATTTCTTGAAGATGTGGCGTTTGCGCCATGCCACTGTTGCGCGGCGGGACACCTTCCTGTGGACGACGGCCAATTTATTCTGGGGTCCGCAATTTTTCCGTGTCGGGTTCTTCTTACTTCGTCGCTTGTTTCGGTCCCTACGCCTTTTCTTCTTCGGTTCTCCGACCGGCATTACTTCGGCGTCTTGTACGGGTACCTCTTGTAATTCTGCCACCTCAGGTTTCCTGTTCGCTGAGGCCAGATCTTCTTCTTCTGGACGTGCCTCCCTTTCTTGGCAGGCCATCGTCACTCCGACCGGTATCACTAGGGGAACCTCTTCTTGTTGTGCCGTCGCAGGTATCGTGTCCACTGGGCAGGCCAACGTCTCTTCCTGCCAGGCGTTGAAGTCGGCGGCTAATTTCGTCAGCAGGCTATCTGCCTTTTCTTGATAGGATTTCATGTTGGCGTCCATTCTTGCCAGCATTTCCTCTTTGTCAGTTTTCCTATCGGCGTCTAATTTGGCCAGGAAATCTTCTCTATCTTTCTTCCTACATTCCTCCATATCGGCTTTCTGTCTGTACGCCATTTGCTCCAGACGTTCCATAACTTTTTCCATGTCCATGTTGTAGCAGTAAAACACTCGATGCACAATAATTCGTATGTGGCGTGTTCAAGTTCATAAAAGTTCTGACACCAAATTCTCACGTGTCTTGAGATCGAATCTCGTCGGTCACGTGTGTAAGTTCTAATCCCGTCGGTCACGTGTGTAAGTCCAAATCCCACTTCTGACACCAGTTGTCGCGTATCGGGCGTATAACGCGACAAATAACTTCACGCCGCACTTTATATAGCGAACTTTATTTCACATTCGCACTTACAATCACCCAATTGACAGTTTTACGATTACTGCTATCTGCAGTATCACAAATAGTACACTCCAAATGCCACAATACAACTGACTGGTTGCTGGNTGAATAGTCTTCGCTGCTCCCCATGTAGCCTTGATCGGACCATACGGAAAACGGCCACGTGATAGGCACTCTTGTTGCCTGGCGCTGTGTTGCTAGTAACGCTAGCGGTAGTAACCGCTGTTACTACCGTAACAATCCTGCTGCGTCACCGTTACGTTACCGTGTGGTGGACTCCAGGACTCACTGACTGACTCAGTACAACTGACTGTGAATAGTCTTCGCTGCTCCCCATGTAGCCTTGATCGGACCATACGGAAAACGGCCACGTGATAAGCACTCTTGATGCCTGGCGCTGTGTTGCTAGTAACGCTAGCGGTAGTAACCGCTGGTACTA
>NW_019721526.1:985207-992152 GCF_002891405.2 Cryptotermes secundus
GGGGGGGGGTTCTCGTTTGCGCAACATGTCACAATATGGAAGTCAAGATGGTCTGTTTATTGAAACATAAATAACATGGAAAAAAGGAAACAAACAGAAAAAATTTCAAGGTGCTTATCTTGAGCGAGAACTTCTTCGCTCTTATGTGACAAGTTTCAGCCCACTGAGCTACCTCTGATATCATGGTCTCAACTACTTACCCTAAATCTCGGGCCTGTCCCTAAGAGACTATAGGCATTACTTGTGTTCCAGTTCACGATAAGACGAGGCTAGCAATATGAATAACCAGATACCTCTAAACCAGGTCCCGTATTTCGCGGCAGATATAAGATGCTTAAATTTTTTCACTGATCCAAGTCAACTTTCTTGCGGCTATTTTCGATCGATGCTAACTCTTCCGCGACCAGCCACACTGTCACGGCCATCTTGAATGCTTTATACCATTGTTTATCAATATTATTCGGATATTTATTGCGCCTTTTATTAAATAAATGGGTGATGCCTACTGACAGACATTCTAGAGGGAAAGAGCAGTGATTCAGGTGTTAGTGAAAACTGACAAAAATAATATGTCTGAGGTAAAACATGATATGATCTAACGTGCAGACGATGATGAGACGTTAGGTGCCACAGCGCTAGAGCTAAGCTTGAATCTGTCGACCATGCCTGAAATTTATTAATTTATTGTTTGCTTTAAATTTACAAAATTAATACTCTATAATTTATAATATTAACTTGTTCTTAAACTATTTGACTTTAATCTGAATAAGACTTGGTGCGACTACAGGTTTTTTCAAGGCCCTGGAATATATATTAATTTATAACATGTGAACAAACGGGAAATTAGTATACTACTTAAAACACGATTTTCGGCAACTCATTTGAGTCAGAAGCCGCGAACGAGCTATATTTCTTATGCAGAATCTTGAAGAATCTTCAGCAGGGACGATGAATTCAAATATACATTAAATTTCGAGGAAATCTAATACTTCTAATCCAAGTAGGAAACTGTGTTGCATTTTAAAGTAAGTTCCTTTAGAAGTATGTCCTTTCCACGGGGAGGTTCAGTGAAGAAGCGTGTCCAGGTTGATAATTCAAAAGACAGCATGTCTTTGAGCATGATCGACTTACGCAATGTTTCAGAACGCGTCCAGACATATCGGAAAGTTCAAGGTAAGCAGGATCTGTCCTGCTGTAAATCACTTTCCGCGAGCCAATATAATTTATTCAACCTTGAAGCCTTGCCTAATTAGTCCAAGCATTGACCGTGGTAGTAACTTTCGAAAATGTAATACATAATTTGTTACTAAGACACGGAAAGAGACGTTTCGGTTTCCGAGCCTTTGGAACACCTTCGACGTCGACCTCCTAAAGCACGCACATCCGACTGTAACTGAAAAACACGGAACTGCTCTCCCAATTGTGACTGAAAGTTAAACAGATGCTTACTCCATCATGATGAGATTTTGGATCATTTTTTTTTGTTCGGTTACTTCACGACGCTGCATCATATGTTGTGGTTATGTATCGCAAAATAAAATAAGAAATAATATTTATAATTGGTGAAGAGAATCGTGTCCAGGTAAAATAAATTATGGACTCTCGTAAGATAGGCCGACCCATAGCTCAAGCGGTTAGTCGCTGGCTTCCCACCGCGGCGGCCCGGGTTCGGTCCCGTGTCTGGTCAAGTGGGATTTGTGGTGGATAAAGTGGCACTGGGGCGGGTATTCTCGGAGTACTGCGTTTTCCCCTGCCAATCTTCATTCCACCAAATTCTCCATCATCATAATCACCTGGGGCAGGCTACAATAGGCCAATCAGTGGCCGCCGAGCCGAGTGGACCCAGTTGGACTCCACCTCCCACTAAGCGGATTAAAAAAAAAAGATACTATTTGAGAACAGGGTATTGAGAATACGAGAAATGAAATTACGGGAGATTAGCGAAAATTACATATTGAGGAACTTTATAATTTGTACACTTCGTCAAATATTAATGATTAAGTCAAGGAGGGTGAGATCGTCAAGCAATGTAGCACGCATGGGAATGTGAATTTATAATGGGTTTTGGTGAAAAAGGCAAATAGGAGACCACTAAGAAGACCTAGACGTTGGAGAGAAAATAATATTAAAATGGATTTTAGAGAAAGAGAATGGGGTGGTACGGAGTGGATTAATCTGGTTCAGAATAGGGACCATTGGAGGGTTCTTGTGAAAACGGTAATGGACCTTCGGTTTCAATAACATTTTGGGGAACTGTGGAGTAGATTAGCGACTAGGTACTTCTCAAGAAGGGATCAGTTCCATGGAGTTAGGTAGCTATTTATAGTTCCATTAACGAAACGCTGAGCCTATAAGTTATTGTCCTGGATGCCATCATGTACTGTACATTGTTACTCATAACGAACTGCGTGCGTAATAAATCCTGTTTGTTCATTTCCTTCTTACGGGGAATTTCCTCTCATCACAGTTTCATATGACCTTCATATATAAGAAGCAATGAAACATTTCTTTATACTCAGGTGCTGCAAAACTTCTACCGCACGTACAAGGATCAAGGACATGTCACATGTACCCAGTTGGTGAGCCTACTAACAAACTGACTCTACTCAGTACAGCCTTCTTTGAGAATTCGTTACTCGCTCGGCTACTCAAGGAATTTCCGGCTTTTTGTGTAAGTCGGTGATTGAGCCACACCAATACAGCCCACATCCTGACATCGTGTTTCTCCGACTTTTAGTTTTGTATTATTACGCAATTCAATACAAGTCAGCGTTTCCTTCCTTTCAAGGTTTCCAACCAAAATGCTGTAATTGTCATGGCTCACATGCATGCTACATACCCATCCTTGATTTCATCACCATAATATTATCTGTAAGAGTACAAGTTATGAAGCTCCACATTATGAAACTGTGTCCATCCTCATTTCGCTTCCTCTCTCGTAGTACAAAATATTCTCCCAGGCACCCCTTTTAAATAACCATTCCTCAATGTCTCTCCCTCAATATTAGAGACAAGTTCCACACTCATACAAAATAACAAGTTAAATTATAATCTTGTAAGGCCTCTATTCTAATATTTAGGAGTTTAATTAGAAAGCCAAAAGATTCTGAACTGAATGGTAAAAGATTTCTCCTAATTTAGCTTCGGTAACTGTGGATGAAATATCAAACGATTCAAATATGAGACACAAACGAGTTTTATTTTAACTCTTGTTCATTTGCGATAAAAATTATAGGCCTATGTTCATCTGATATACGGGTTTTGTACTAGGAGAGACTCGAAATTAGGCAGATATGGAATTTGCATATGAAGTCTGTTTACACTCGCCCCAATTTTCGCACATATTGGCAACACCGATTACCGAGGTTTCCTCGGAATGTAGTGTTGCTCTTGGATGACGATTGTAGCAACTTCTGCTTATAGTTTCATATGATTTTAATTTCAAAACTGAATTATAATACGAGGGTTGGAACTTTAATAGTGGCAACTAATTTTTCCAACTGACACAAAACAGATGCATGTTTCGAAATTTTACTGTCCTATATTGTAGTCACCAGCATTGCGTACAACCCGTTGCCAGCGATGTGGAAGTCATAGGATACCTTTAGCAATGCCTATTGTATTGATAGTGCCAATGGAGCTGTCTACTGCCTGCAGAATCTCTGGAACAGTTCTGAAGCGAATGCCACGAAGTGGTTCCTTCATCTAAGGATCAAGTCGAAGTCACAAGGGCTTAAGTCCGGGGAGTATGGGGGAGGGTACAGCATTTCCCAGCCCCAACGATCGAACAAATCAGCCACAGCTTGCGCTGCATGCGGCAGACCATTGTACTGCAAAATGATGGGTGGGTTCTGCAGAAAGTGTCGCCGCTTCTTTCTCAAAGCTGGTCGCAGGCTGTGTTCCAAAAATGAACAGTAATACTGTGCATTGACGGTCTGCTGTCGGGGAATGGTATTCGTTAGGATAACACCATCACAGTCGTACATGAGAATCACCATAACTTTCACATTGCTGGGGTTCTGACGAACTTTTGATTTTCGTGGTGACCCGTAATGACGCCAATCGTTCGATTGGCGTTTCATTTGTGGCTCGTACGATTTGGCCCATGTCTCATCCAGTGTAAGAAAGCCTCTCCTTTGTGCTCATAGCGCTTCCAAGTGGTTACGAGAAGCGTCGTATCGTAGCCATTTCTGCATTTCCGTCAAATCATGGAAAACCCATTGTGATGCAATTTTTCTCATGCCCAGGCGTTACTTCAGAATGTGAAGCACAGTCGTATGGCGCTAATCCTGTCTCTCGGGCCAGCTCACGAATCGTATGGCGTCAATCACTCTCCAGTAACGCGGAAAGAACATACACTTCTTCTTCACTGACACTAGGACGACCTGGCCGACGCATGTCTGCTACATTTTGGCGTCCCTCGTTGAAGGCTTTTACCCACCTTGCCACTGTTCTGTAAGGCAATGCAGATTCCCCACAAACCTCTTGAAACCTTGATGACACTGTCGTGCTATACGGCCCCTGGCACATTCAATCTTTATCCAACTCCGTTGTTCCTGTTTCGAAAACATCATGACAACACTACATTAGACCGCCAGCTAACACTAGGCTTTGTTCTCGTCACTGCGCATGCGCGCGATGTGTTAAGGGAGAGTCAGTTTGCCCTGAGGTAAGGTAGGTATGTAACTAACGTGTGGTATAAGCGACATTATTTGGTTCCGTTGCATGGCGTCTCTACAGCAGTGTTGCCACTATTAAAGTTCAAACCCTCGTATTATGAAATAGGATGCTGATATTAGAAAACTGTCGAATGTGCCACTGGGAAGAAAGCCTGGGCTGCCTCTTGAATCTGAAAATCAATTTCTTCACCACTGTTGGTTATGGGAAAAACTTTCTAGTGTTAACTACTAAAGACTTAAAACGGATGGCTCTCCGGTTTACTAACAGTGAAAGCACGCCGAAACCGTTCTCTATGGAAAATAACTCAGCTGCAAGGAACTGGTTTCTTTTATTCTGAAGAGACAACCTGAACTGCACTTCAGGAAACCTCAACCACTACATATTGCTAGGATCTGTGGTTTCACACGTGGAGATGTTGCAAAATTCTTTTATGTGCTGAAATATGGAACTGAAGTTGTTAAACATTCAGCTACTGGATTATGCAGAGTAGTTGAGTGGCGCGTGCAACAGAAGAGTCCAAAAGAGATTTCGCGGAAATGTAGACAAGCGCGTAAGCTCTCTTCTGCTGAGGAAGATGCTCTTGTGCTTGTGGTAACGTGCATGGCACATGGCAGCTGTCGGCACATGGCAGCTATCGGCACTTACGTCTCGTGAATGATAATCTTTCCAAGGAACAGGGTGAAGCCAGAACTCTTAACCTGGGCTTCACCTGGAACTATCTCCGGTTTTGGCCGCGCCATAGCTCAAGCGGTTAATTGCTGGCTTCCCACCGCGGCGGCCCGGGTTCGATCCCGGGTCTGGTCAAGTGGGATTTGTGGTGGACAAAGTGGCGCTGGGGCAGGTTTACTCCAAGTACTTTGGTTTCCCCTGCCAATCTTTCCACCAATTGTTCCACAATCACCCTCACTTATAATCTGAGGCTGGTAGAATAGGTCAGAAGTAGCCGCAGTACAAGGGACTTAAACCCACCGCACTAGCAACACAAAAAAATTGCCGGTTTTCGCCCCTCGGGCAGGGTCCAGGTACATTTGCTACCTCAGTGACTCAATCATTTCGTCTGTGCTGTGGAGCCAAGGAAGGAAGAACAGGTTGGTCTTCTACTGGATGACTAGTGCTCCAACACTCAGGAATTTTGAGATTGTAGATCTAGCAAGTGTCCATTGTGAACTTTGCTCCAAATTATCTGTGAATATCTGCCAGAGAACACCATGTCACATCCCAGAAGACAGCAATGTTTTATCGTGATTTATTGGAGAGATATTAAAAATTTCTCTTCTATAATTTAACATTTATGTTCTCATTGCAGTACCATTTAAAAACTATGTTCGTTTTTCTACTTTATTTTTTTTTCTAAAACTTATTCGATGTGGACAATTATTCGTGTTACCGATAGAATCGGAAATTACAACCGACTCAGTTGAACTCTTGATAAGAATGCAAAGGTAAACTTAGAAGTGCGAACAGAAAAGGCAAAGAACATAAAACAAATATACAGGAATCCTTGATGCTGAGCGAGACTGCAATCGCTTCAGAAAAACCCGAATCCTCTGTTAATTGCCTTACTTACTTACTTTTGGAGCTGAGCCCTTCTTGAGGAGAGGCAAAATCTGCAGCTACTCAAGAATTTCCCAGCATTTTACGTAATCCGAAGGTTCATTACCGTGTTCACAAGAGCCCTCCACTGGCCTCTATCCTAAGCCAGATTAATCCAATCCATCCCATCCCATCCCATCCTATCTCTTTAAGATCCATTTTAATACTGTCCACCCACCTACTCCTTGGTCTTCCCAGTGCGTTAATTGCCTTATTAAAATCTTTTAAAATTCCTCTGGTCATAAAGTTCTTTTCTCCTGGTTGCAATACTAATGAAATTTCTTCATCCCTAGACGAGTAATAAAGGGCGCTGGACCACCTACAGATTCGCAATGTTCGTATTAACACGGGAAATCCATAAAGCAATTTAGACAAACTAGAACAATGTGTAATGCCCTAGCGGCGCAGGGGGGGCATGGAGGTATCCCTCCCGCTGCCGCCGCTGTTATGCCGTGGTACAGGGGGGGCGTGGAGTCAGCCCGCCTCTGTCACCACTGTAACTCCGCATGTAGGGGCCGTGGAGGTATCCTTCCTCGCCTCCATTAGTTATGTCGTAAACTGGTACTCCTGGTAACGTCGCGCCGTCGGGGGTGTGCAGGTACCCCTCCTTGCCTCCACTGGTTCTGCTGTAAGGCGTTAACGCAACCATCCTAGCTTACCCTTAGCTAGGAT
>NW_019721526.1:992916-1086160 GCF_002891405.2 Cryptotermes secundus
ACCTGAAGTACAAGATGTCGGCACACTGCCTCCGCTGGTCAGACCCATGTCGAAGAGAGCCTTCGGCTGACAACTCTCTATTCTGTTTAAAATCAGAATTCCAAGTCTCTTGAATTTCCCTCATTTATAGTCTTAATTCGCGGATTCCGCGTGGACGACAAGGGGGTAGATAGCTCCTCCCTTGTGTTCTAATTTCCTAAAGTTAGGTTTTCATTGGGTCTTATCGGGATGTGGGCAGACCCCCTTGCGTCTGAACGCTGCGTAAGCAATCTCTTCCGATCCTCCAGTGCCCGAGTGAGGCAAACTTCTGGCGCTGTGGGGACACAGCCTTGCTGGGCAAGCAGATTCCTAACCTACTTGCCATTACTGATGTTTACAAGTTGCGGCAATAACTGTGCAACACTGTTCGCTAGGCGCGAACATTTTTGGGCCGCGGCTTCTTCTACTATCTCGAATTTTGGGGCATAACACAATGAAACAGGAATCTTATCAGAGAAGAAGGGGAGATCATTAGCAGATGGTAGGTGCTCATACTTGACTCAAACCTCATGTCCTCGAGATAAACCCTGTTGCAACAAATTATGCTCTTCCTCTCGAAACGTCGTGGCTTGACGTGCCTGATCGACGTGTTTCGAGGTACCACTTGGTTCCCGCAAGCAAATTACAATATAATGCCCCCGGTTAGGCCAAGGCCACTGCTTCCACAGGACTGTCAATGAATCAATCTCTATCTTTTAACTATTCGACGCTATATGACAAGTGTTACTAACAGACTTGTTAAATTCTACAAATAAACAGGTACACGAGTAAGTAAGTAGCGTTACAGCGCTTAGACCTATATCTGGAGAGTGTTGCTACTTAATAGCATTGATCTCCGCGCGCTTAGTAAACCGATTACCACTAGCCCGTTTAAAGGAAATTACGTTTCAGTGCTAAGAGAGATACGATCACAATGGCCGCGGTCTGAGACATGAAATGTCTTCGCCAACTCGAACACTGAAATCTTTGGTTCTAACCCCACTCAAGGCATGGATGTTTGTCTGCGTTTATTCTGTGTTTACTCGTATGTGTAGGTAGCGGCCTTGCGACGGGCTGATCTCCTGTCCAACGAGTTCTACCGACTGTCTAAAATAATAATAAAAACAGGAGTGAAACAAGCATTTCACAAATGTTCTATTCTCCAAGTGGAAGTAACAGGGATAGATAGATAGATAGATTAGATAGATACATAGATAGATAGATAGATAGATTAGATAGATAGATAGATAGATTAGATAGATAGATAGATAGATAAATAGATAGATAGATAGATAAGGGGAACCTATTAACATGATCGTACCGCGAAATTGTCACGTAAATTAAGACCAAAGGATCAATTTCCGATCAATTTGTATATTGTATTTACATCTACAAATTGGTCTTCCAAATGGTTTCTGCAGAAGAGACTCCTCATGGGAATTTTGCCTATCCCATTATACAGAGCTGCATACCAAGAACAGCGTAACCTCCTTCATTTAATTATGCTAATAATACTACAAAAGATTATACATTTGGAGATCGGTGTACCTTAAGCTGGAAGTGGCTGGCAAAGGTTATAAAAGAATACTCATTTGGAAGACATAAGAAAATACAATTTTAGCGAGTTCGTGATTGATGTGGATTAGTAAATTACACAGTGACCGGAGAGGAACCTGGGCCCACCTCACTGAAGCACACGTCCGCTCCGGTCACCAAAAATTAAAAAGTTATCCTTAATTTGGAAATTAAATATTACCTCTTTACTATTATTGTTGGCACGCGGTAGCGTAGTTGGTTGAGGCACTATACTACAAGGCGGAAGGTCGCGGATGCAAGTCCCTATGAGGTCACTGGATATTTTCAATTGACCTAATCCTTCCAGCCGCACTATGGCCCTGGGGTCGACCCGGCCTCTAACAGAAATGAGTACCAGGAATTAATTAAATAATTTTCCTGGGGAGTAAAGCGTGGCCGGCGCGTAAGGCTGACAACCTTACCGCCATCTTTGGCGACTGTATAGATAGTGTGGGACCCTCAACGTCTCACAACCCTATGGGTCTTCACGACCTGTTACAGGGATAGATTTGCTTTTTTTTACTACTATTATACTGAATTATACCGGTTCATTTAAGGCTGAGTGAGTGAGTGAGAGAGAAAGGACTATTAGTCGCGAGTTTTTCATCAAAACATTTCGGACCTCCTCCTTCAAAAGGCGCTGTGTTGTTCTACTCCCTGCCCCCAGCGCTGCTCAGCCTGTCGGAAACATAGGCACATCACAAACAGAAAAACGCACACAAACAAACTAAACATCCATGCCCTGAGTGGGATTCGAACCCACGATCCCGGCTTCCGAGCTAGCGAAGGCAGTTCGTGCCTTAGACTGCTCGGCTACCGTGACCGGCAAGATACCTATTACATAGAATATATTTTAAAGTTTTACCCTTCTTGGAAAGGCGAGCAGACAGTGCGGGGATTGCTATGACTTTCAGCTCATAGTTAACTAATGAATATGCAACAAAGTAAATATAAACAGACGCTTAAGAAGCGAAAAGATAATGGCTGATTTAGCGTGGGCAATGCCGACTTCTGATCGAGCAAACATCGCCCTATAAACTAACTTGTGTCAGACCTGCGGGTTGCTGTTTATGGCTTTAGCAGGGGCCGCCTTCTGGCAAGAACTAAGTTTGGTCTACGCAGGGACTGAGTTGTGATATTTTAAACAGGTTTAGCGTCGCCTAGCTTCAAGTTATTTCTCTGAATCGCGATATAAAATAGTGGCCTTGCTGACCACGCTCCATATCAGTATTCTGTCAATTTCTGTATGAAACTTGGTCTGTTGTTCTACATTTGCATCCCGATCAAAAGGCATACGGCCTTGGCAAAAGTTTCCTTTCTGTCTATTAAGATCATTTATAAAAGGATAACTTGTTTGCGACTGCTCTTTTGAAAAAAAAAAAACTGAAAAAAACCACTGGTTACAGAATGGTTACTTCTACCTTTTAATCTACGTAGGAATAAAGCTATCATGTATGTTTATCGTAATGGTTAATGTACATATTTATTCTGAACCAATTTTATATTCATTGTTATTTCTTCCTCTTAAACCCACTCTCTATAATAAAATATTCACGAGTATAACACTTGACTGTTAAAGATATATAACCAGGTTACAGTGCAGTGTTACGTGTGTTGTGTTGGAACGAACAAGTTTATGGTCATTGGTCCGACCGACCAGAAAGCAAGAATGACTGTGCTGGCGAAGGCCAGCAGCAAATTACCGTTCTGCAATATTACATTAACAAGAATAAGCCTATAAGTAATTTCCGGTGCTGACATTTATTACGATGGCTTTTAATACAGCCTTGAATATTTTATTCCCTTTTTTAGGTCATAAACAATAAGTACAGAGTTTGAATCTCGTCACTTTTAGAGCCTTCCAAGTCTTCCATCATTCCTTGTCCTTTAGGAGAGCTGGCTTATAACGATAGGCTTACAGCATACTGGCTCTATACTTGGTGCCATTGTTTTCGTCTTAGTTGTAATAATTATCTTTAAAAAATTCTGACAAGTAATTAAAATCGAATGCAACAGATAATAGGGGAAATCTTCGTTATTGGAAATTCATATTTCATGATTTTCTCCTTGCAATAAGAAACACTCAAATTGTAGTGAAAAGTAATTTGGTGATGAGATCTCAGATATTACTGCTTTCTTCACAGCGACAGTGTTTTGGGTGCCGTCGCTTACTGGCGCATAGGTAACTTCGGAAATATGGGTATAAATTCCCCTCTGCTTATCTCAACACCAGTAGGACCGACGAAAAGAAAAAAAAATTAGATATTCAGTGTGTGTCTCAATGCTCTCTGCAATCTCTGTTCGCACCACTCTTGTCTCCGGCAGATACTGCGCTAGCTATACCTGAGGTAGTTGTAGAACCGCACGCAGATCTTCACGTAAAATGGTCATTATCACTGACCGATCTAAATAATAACTGAAGTTGCTAAATTGTTTCCATAATCTCTAGTAACACGCAACCCGTTCAGCAGTTCTCGAGTTTCTTCACAGAAGGACGGGCAGTCGAAGTGAACGAATTTAAGTTCTCTGCCGAAGTAGCAAGTAGTTTGTGCATTGTTTACAATGATCCAAGTCAAGTAGGATGAGATGGGCAGGGAATTTAACACGTGCGATGAGCAGATGAGGGTATACAGGATTTTGGTGGGAATTGCAAAAGGAAGTGGCCGCTAGGAAAGCCTGAACTTAGGTTGGATGACAGCATTACAAAGGTTATTATAAGTAGAAGATGGGCGCTCAAGAGTAGTGAAAAATGTACTGAACATTCTGGGGCCGTAAAATGTTAGGGAATTCTTGAATAACTGAACAACCAGTTGCTTCTCAAGAAAAACGCAACTCCAAGGAGTTAATTAGTTATGGATGAGCTGATGATTTTAAATTATAGGCTTTAAATAAGGATTTAATAGGTAATACATACAAATCAGATTTTTTACCAAATATTCTTAGCCGTATTGGCAGACTTACGCCATTGGTTACTACCTTGAAGCAGTTAAGTTCACTGTACATCATCTTTTGTTTTGTCCCAAAGGGTCCGTTCAAGTCCGAGTAATTGGAACGAAGTTCGTAAAAAAAGTCGCTTCTTGTCAGACTTTCTCTCTCTCTCTCTCTCTTGCTCCCACTTTGGAGCTGATTTCTCAGTTTCATGATCATTTTACAGACGGTAGGACTCCTTGGACGGGCGATCAGCTCGTCGCAAGGCCTCTATCTAAACACAGGATAACACAAACACAGAATAAACGCATACACATAGCAAACATCCATGTCTTGTGTGGGATTCGAACCTACGATCCCGTCTTCCGAAAGAGCGAAGACATTTCATGCCTTAGACTGCTCGGCTACCGTGACCGGCGTATTCTATAGTGGTCTTTAGAATACCGGACGAAGGACAAAATAAAACACTCAGTTATCCTGAGAGTTACGCGTATTTACCGCCATCAGAACCTTTCAGAATCTATTTATTGTAATTATTTGAAATTCATCAATGTTAATTGATACAAGTTCTTGAAATTATTTTTATTCATCTTTGCCCCACTAACTCCAAGAATTTATGCTGTAATTGACTGTGGTGTGGTACTAAGCAATGCTAAGGATTACAATGGTGCAAAACTCGACACAAAAGACTCTTTGAGCGTTTGTTACAACCACGCCAGATGCTCATGCTTTGGTTCTCGTCTTGTCGGTCGTTCGCAACTGCGTCTATCTCCTGTACCCCCGCCGGCAGATGCTTCACGGTTTCGAAAATCCCAGGAAGACAAATCTAATAGAATATATTAATATCAAACAGTAGTACTCTAGATCTGCGTTGGGGAGGCGCTCGGTTCCAATTCCAGTCGGAACACTGGCAATCCAGACAGAAGTCTTTGTTGTTTTCCTCAGTGTCGCCGGGAAAATATCAATACGTTACCTCGATCAGGCTACGACTAACTCCTGAAAAATCTTTGCATATTTATTATTCATCAGCCATCCTAATATTCGACTGACTTCGCCGTAAAAAGAACGAAAGGAGAGTTCGGTGACAATGAGAATATTTCGGAGCAGCACGTGGCAGCTAAGCCCGGAGCCTAATTCCAGGGTCAAACTACAGCGAAATTCGTCTAATGCTGTAGTTTTAGCAACAATTCAAGGCCCTTATATTTGGACGCTTGCCACTTACCAAAACGTTTCAGTTTCTGTCTTTGTATGAAAGTGGAAGCAGGGTCAGACGGTGTGCTCCAAATGTTTCCGTTTTCAGTGGCGCGGTTACACTGCTATTTGTTACATTGCTTTGTTATTTGATATTTGTTGTGTGCAGTGTTTGTAATTATTAAGAAAATACTTTATCTTCAATTTCAACAGAGAAGGTAATTTTTATTTTTTGTTTGTTTGTTTGTTTGTTTGTTTGTATAGTACAAAGTTCCACTCTTACAGTGACTGCCAAGGGTGCTGAGATGTTTGTTAATAAAGAATGAAAAAATGCTTTAATCTGGCGGCCGGTGTGATGTAGTACAAACAATTTTGCATTAATGCCTCTCTCTCTCTTGTTTTGGTCTATTCGAACGACTGTTAATAAAGTTTAACACACGCATATTAGTCTCTTTGTTAGCAGCTGGAGTAGTGTTTGTGACTGGGCGACAGGCGGCACGCTTTGGTCTTACACTCCACAATGTTTCCATTTATCCACCTCGGACAAGAAGAACTCTGTTTTTTCGAGAGACTCTTTTACTGTCTGGAGAGTTTAACGCAATGTTGGAACACGTGCGCGTGCTAGTAGCACCTACCACTCACATTTAAAAAGACGTTCCCTTGAATTTATTATTTGGAAGGTTTTAGACTTTTTTTAAGGGGGGCGGAGGGGCACGGATATCGCACCTTCTTTTTGAATATGCAGTTACAGAACGCTGAACCCAATTCAATACTCACGAATTCCAAATATGGCAGTGGCAAACTTTATTTAAATTAGAAGAGAGATATTTATATATTCGTTATGTACACGAATAAGTTCGGTGAAAAGTCAAAGAGACTTTGCGTTAGAGATGCATTTCTTTCAGTGACAACGTGACCATAAAGCTAAATGGAAGGAATGTTTACATCACATCACGAGAATGCGGTACAAAATCAAGACAAAAACTTAGCTAGTAGAGCCTTAAAAATTTGGCAAATTTAAAATATTTGAGAACGACAGTGGCAGGCAAGGACTTGATTACTGAAGAAATTAAGAGATGACTGCATTCGGGTAATGTTTGCTACCATCCGGTTTAGAATCTTTTGTCCTCTCGTCTTCCGTCTAAAATCGTGAAACTTAAAACTATAACTCTACCTGTAGTTTTGTATGTGTATGAAACTTGGTCTGTGACGTCAAGAGAAGGACATAGACCGAAGGCATTCGAGAATAAGGATGCTGAGGAAAATATTTATCCAGAAGAAGGATGAAGTAGTAGGAGATTGGAGATAAAATTGCATAATGAGACGCTTCATTAAGAGTACTTGTATTTTTGCTCTTGTGAACACGGTAATGAACCTTCGGGTTCTATATATTATTGATAAATTCTTGGGTAGATCAACGACTGGCAGCTTCTCAAGGAGAACATATGTTAATTAACTATGGAGTTAATTATTTCTTAAGTTGACAAAATAGATAACAGTTAGTTGTTGAATGCTTTGGTCCTTAGACACAAAATAACTACTCATAGGCGATTCACATATTTCACTAATAACTATAATTTCCATGCTACAACAAGTCCACTTTCCCCACGCACTTTTCCTGTGTCAGTTCTCTGTTGAGCTTTACTCTGAACGATCTGAAATGCAAAACCCTCTTCTCTTTCGTTTTATGCGCACCATGAAATTTTTCGTCTCATTGCACTATACTGACTCTCATTGTTTTATTGCTAGTGGGGTGGGACTAAGTCCCTTGTACTGCGGCCACTTCTGGCCTATTGTACCAGCCCCAGATGATAGGTGAGGGTGATTGTGGAGCAATTGGTGGAATGAAGATTGGCAGGGGAAACGAAGTACTAGGAGAAAAAAGCTGCCCCAGCGCCACTTTGTCCCCACAAATCCCACTTGACCAGACCTGGGATCGAACCAGGGCCGACGCGGTGGGAAGCCAGCGACTAACCGCTTGAGCTATGGCGCGGCCTATACTGACTCTAATACCTCTAATACTCCAGCAATACTTCTATCGACGTTTAGAAAGCAGTTCCTATCTCTAGCTACAGATTTCGCTGGTATCCCCTCCACCAATCAACTCTTGCATACATCGAAACACCTTTTCACTGGGTGTGCGCATTATTGACGATGGAAATGCATTTCCACTCAAAGTCGAAACTATAATGCCGACTGAAATATAGATACCTCTCTAAATGCCTCCTGGTTCTCAGTTTCGTAACTACTGTCAACAACAGTGACTGCTCCCATGTTGGGCTGTAATAAAGGCAGCCGAGCAAGCTAGGATTTATCTGTGTATAATGTCTCAGTACTACATGCTATATTTTACAGCCTGGTTTCTGTATATAAAACAAAGTTAAACATTTCATATATGTGTTTTTCTGATGGCCTTCCTTAAAAAGTTACGATTGTAATTTCAGATTCCATTATCACACCTTAAATACATCCTGCGTGTAAAGTACTGTACATAGGAAGATTGGTAACATGAGAAGTATTGAGGAAATTTTATTTTTTATTTCCTTTCAAGAAGTGATCGAAATTGCTTCCACGCTCCGGGACATATCTCACCTCTGCATGGAGGAGGTAAAACCAAGCGCTACTGGGTCTTAGGGTCGGACACAGTCGAAGCCGCTGCGCCATATTGCCTACGTCACATAATCCTTTTATAATTATAGAATTTTAATTACTAACAATTGAAATCCTCTGGGTGAAGCATCGGCACAGGCAAACCAAGCGGTCGCCTCTGAAAGAATAAATTCATGGGCGCCACATTTTAGATTTGTTTTGTATTTTAAAAATAAAAAGCAATTTCTGCTGATATTCATTCAAATTGTGGCCATCAACTGGCAGCAGTTTAACAACGCCATACAACAATGATGTAAAACATTTAGAATGACGAACAATATTAATTTTCAGTACAATGTCCGGAAATGTCATAATATTTATCGTGACAAACGTTTGAGAAGTTTAGCTTATTTAATCTGCAGGGAATTTCTCTTTGCCTGGGGGCAGCATAGGGGGTTGCGCTCCTCGTAGAAAGAGTAATGTGTTTGGAATACACATATTTTCTTACTCTATCCTACTTTTATTGTGATTTTACGTCTTTAAGCTTAGCGGTCACTAACTGCAGATGTAATTTGGAACTACAAAAGCCTATAGAGCACTTTGCAGTCATAAATATTTTTCTTGACAAATATAATAAACATTAGTCTATAGATTTTACACGGCACAGAATTGTTTCTCCGAAATACAATGTTTCAAATCGAAATCGTAGTTTTGAATGAGATTTATGCAGTACTGTTTGTCCATGTGTAGTGGAAACCATGGCAGAGAAGACCTTGCATGGCAAGTGCTACTTCCATATCGTCCAGACTGCGTCTTTCTTTATTGTGTAATGAGAACGCTTGAAAATGAGAGCTTTGAAGATCAAATACCAAATAAAATTTTTGTAATTTTACCAATTACGTAACATCTAGACTTTTTTTTTTTGCTTTGATAAGAACGAATACATAATTGAATAAAAAATAATTTATTCCGCGCAGGACCTGATTACGTTTATCTCTTTCACGGTAACTGCAAGGGGGCCACCAAACGGAAGGACCGTCACTGAAAAAAAATTATTCAAAACGTTTGGTCTTTTACTATTTGATTTGAAATAATAGCTTTTCAATTTCATATCAATTTTTTAAATAAATATCGATTACGTCGAGTATGAGTTCGTAGAATTTTCTGAAGTCCATTATCGAACAATCGATTACGTATTTCCGGAACAAAAGACATGTACTATGTAGTTGAAAGTTAGCGCTGAGCAGGTTACAACTTAAAAGCTTAGCTTTTATAAAGGAAACTGCGTTCTCTATTGTAGCACAAATAAGGTTATAAGCTATTAATATCATGTACACATTCATAAACACTGTTCTACAATGGAGTGCAAGATATAGCTCGCGACCACCAGTTCTTCACGCTGCTGTTATGCGAAGATTTATAGGTTAGAGTGGGTAAGAAAAATTTATTTATGCAATGAAAATTGTAAATGACTTTACAGGGAATATGATTTACACATATAAAAATGAAGTGATCGTTACTTGTGGTAGAAATAAAGATAGAGGCAGTGTCACTATTTATCAGTTTTAATCAGGTGGTCTTTGAGTTTTCAACATTACAAGGAAAATACTTATCTGGCACTCAAGAAGGAAAAACAAGAGAAGCAGAAAGTACTTGGGTCTCTCAAAAAGCGAAATAGAGCCTTAAATAAAGGCCAATATTTTTTATGTAAATATGTCCGTCGACGCGAAAAATTTTATAGCTTTAATAAATAATTCATATTCTCAAATTGTCGATGAAATAAGTTAACTTATTAAGATTTTATTTTGCTACATGTTTCTGTCATTTACGACCATCATCAAGGCGCGTCCACATTGCTCGTGCTCATGCTCGTGCCTGTGTGACTCGCTATGCTCGCGAGTAACGTGGACGATATGATAAGTCACGAGACATGCAAATTTAAAATTTGTTATTTAAAAACTACAGCCAATAAATTAAAATACGACTACAACCTATACACACTACGAGTAAATATACGGATCCTCACGCGCCGAAGCCTGGCGAGCAACTGAAGTAGTGTGGACGAAGATTTACGAACACAAGTAAAAGCCAGACGAGTCTCCCGACGAGCACAAGCCTGGCGAACACGAGCACGAGTAATGTGGACGCACCTTCAAGCTTTTATAAACAATAAAATACATCCACGTTCACCAGTAGACTGCATGTCGCAATGGATCAATTGTTAAGTCTTATCACATGAAGATTTTTACATAGAATTACAGTGTTTAAATGTACTGAAATACTTGCCTAAATTTAGTAAAATGTATTTAAAATTAGTATTATTTTTCTAAAATTTGTATACATCGTATACTCACCATTCCCCCTACGCCATTCCACTTTTAAAACCCCTTGTATATAACAGGACATTTTATTTTCAAATAGCAATAATTTGAAATAAGCTTTACTAAATTTAGGTAAGTATTTCACTACATTTAAACACTGTAATTCTTTGTAAAAATCTTTACATGACAAGTCTCTTTAACAATGGATCCTGCGACAAGCAATCTAGTAACATGCATGGACGCGTTTTTTTATTTATAAACGCCTGATGACCGAAACATGTAGCAAAATAACATCTTAATAAACTAACTGATTTTATCGACAAGTTGAGTCAATCAGTTATTTATTAAAAGCATAAAATCGTTCGACAGACGGACATATTTACATAGCAGTGACATGCACAACAGGATGCAGTGCATACGAGTCAAGATTTTCAGTGGCAGCGAGCACTGAGGTAAACTTTAATAAAGTGTCATCTCCAGTAAGTCTCATTGATGTATCCCAGGAAGGAAACAGCATCTTTCCAGAGAGGTAAAATGAATCGTCTCTAAACCAAGTATATCGATATTTCAATATCCAGCCTATCCAGGTAACTGGCCGCCTGCAATAGATGATAATTTTATAATTATCATAGTAAAACTTGGAACGAAGGATATCGGAACCTGTGCTTTCAAGCAGAGAAAGAAAGCAAACATTGTTTCAAATTACATTGCTTTTTTCCTCCTTCCAAACAACGACACGTTTAAGAGAACTTGGCATATATATTCACCATCACAAGATGTGTGATTCGCTTCTGTTGCAAGTTATTCAGCTCTAACAGTGGTTCTCTGAAACCGTGTGGATTCAAAGTTGACAATTAGGATGGGTGGTAAGACTATTTACAGGACACTGCCACCTAAAAGGACCCTTTTCCAAACTGGGACTGACAGATGACCCCACTTGTGAACGGTGCCTAGAAGAAGACGATGAGTCAGCCCACACACATCCCATGTGACTGTGAGGCCATAGCTTATTTAAGATTTCGTCACCTGGGCCAATTCTTTATGGAACCAAGTGATTGCTATGACGCCCCATAAACAAAGGCCTACATTTCATTCGAACTGTAGGATTAATAAAGGGTTAATAAAAAGGGGAAGCACAATAGATCATTGAAGGTCGCGGTGTAATGGCCGGATTGTTATGGCCCATCCTTATACATTCATTCATTCCGTCCTATTTGAATAAGGACTTCAAAATGAAATCTCAGAATAATTTCAGACCATATTCTTAGTCTGTGACTACTAGACACTATCACATTATTTTGGATCAGGATTTAGGCATCAGCCGCAAGACGGAACTCAGTATATTACCGAGAACAGTAGCTGATTTTTCAAGACGAATTAAAGTTGAAAAGTGCTTCTTTGTCTTTCTCCACGTGTCAAATAATATAGAAAATTGTATCACAGAAATATTGCTCGGTATATTGAATAACCTTCATATACTGCTACCAAATTTTCATGGACCAGTTTATGACTTTGGCAGTAACAGTCAGAGCTCCCATTATTTGAGAAAACTGTAATAGTACGCTCAGAGCATGAATATACCATCAATTTTCTTGTAGAGTTTATATTTTATTTTAAAAAGCAACAGGAACATTACGTAGTATCGATTTGTCGTGTCTAAATTTGTAATTTTTATGCAGTTACATACAGTCAGCTTGTATATACAGGGATCCAAAATCTGGCTTTTCATGGGGCCCGAAAAGCCTTAAACTGGCCCTGGTCGTGGGATGTTGAAGGAGTACAGCTGCCACGAGGTTTCACATGCAATGTTTTACTTTCTGTGTGAATGCTCAGTTCCCACTCGAGGGCAGGGGCGAGCAGGTAGATTTGCTTGAGAGACTGATGAAAATGCAAAATCCTCCTTCAAGAAAATTTGTGTTTATGGATGTGACAGTATCAAATTCTTCCCCTTCGAACACTAGTGACAAATACACTTATTGGTTCTATAATTTATTTTCTGTGTAGTAGCACTTTCATAGGCCCAGTCTGAGTTGCAACTATAGGCATAAGCTATTTATTTTAATATGAATTGATTATGAAAGTGTTGACAGTTGAAATAAAAGATGAATATCAAATACACATATTTTAGTATAGAATTTCCAGAGGCACTGACGTAACCCCCCACTACCACCCGGGGTTAATCTGACCTTCCTGTTATCTTACAAAATTAACATATTTGCAGATAAAAAACCAACGACCACCAGCACCGTAACAAATAGGCAATATGAGGACGACGAGTCTGCTGCTGTTGACGATTACAGCGACTCTATTGGTGGAGACGCAAACTCAGTCAAGTTTCGTTCGGTGGCTAGACAGACAGTATGAAGTAGTACGCCGAGGTTTCTTGAAGGGGCTCCTGCGAACTGGAAGTGCAAGTAAACGAGGCATAGTCTCGGGCAGCCAGTCAAATTCTGCTACCAGAAGTACCACCTTCCTGAACGCTACACAACAGGAGGACAGGCCCAAAGGGACCAGTCTGAGAGCCACCTCACAATATTTCAATGTGAGTGAACATTTTGTTTACAGTACAAACTACAGCGGGGGTCGCATGATTTTGGAAGTGATAAGCCATCTGGGAGACACGTATAATTTATAACGGACACTGTATGTGTTGACTGGTATGGACTGGATAGATCTGGCTCAGGATAGGGGCCAGTGGAAGGCTCTTGTGAACACTGTAATGAACCTTCGGGTTCCATTAAATGCTGGGAAATTCTTGAGTAGCTGCAGAATTGGCGGCTCCTCCACAAGGGCTCAGCTCCATAAGTAAGTAAGTAAGTATGTGTTGACAGACATAGATGCGAATTGAAACAATTAGTTTGATTTGTTTCATTCTGGTCCGTCACAATAACAATTACAAATTATAAATCACTCCGTCCAGTGAAAACAGCATAGCAGCCACGAGCAAACCCTGGACGATATAAAGGTAGGACATAACATATCCTTAAACATATATATATTAGACAGTATTTACATTGAAATAGTAAATACCCGTAATATATTTGCAGAACCTCCACATCAAGATAGCCAGGTGGCACAATATCTGCCCCATATAAGAGAGACGATGGGAGGACGAACACGAGCCTGCATGGTTTACGAATTTTAATCATTGACAATCTAAAAAACTTTTAATTAGCATCAAGGAATTTTATACAATTTTTTAAAACTTACATACCCAGGGAACTGCTGTGTTTATGAAATGTTCTATTCTGTGTACTGTGTGCTGTAACATATAAGTGTACGTACTTTGCGTGTAAACAAATTATGTGATAGTGGTTTCCTATCTGTAGTGATGTTTGCCCTCTGAAGATGGTCCACAGAGACCGAAACATGTAAGGGTGTTAAGTTTTTATGTAGTAAAAAACTTACGGTCACATTGGACGGAGTGATTTATAATTTGTAATTGTGAAACAATTAGGTTACGAACAGTTTTGTACCTTTTGGTCTCGTGTAGGACATTTACCAAACAGTTGCTTTGGCACACTCAACCTCACACAGAGTAATAAATTAATACTAGGCCTATTTTTCTCTTAGTGGGGGGTGGAGTCCAACTGGGTCCACTCGGCACGGCGGCCACTGATTGGCCTAATGTACCTGCCCCGGGTGATTATGATGATGGAGAATTTGGTCGCATGAAGATTGGCAGGTGAAACCGAAGTACTCGGAGAAAACCCGCCTCAGCGCCACTTTGTCCACCACAAATCCCACTTTACCAGACCCGGGATCGAACCCGGGCCGCCGCGGTGGGAAGCCAGCGACTAACCGCTTGAACTATGGCGCGGCCTGATACTAGGCTTTAGATATTTTCTTACATCATCTCACTTATCATCACTTACGCCAGAATCGACATGGACTGCCTATCGGCGTATCCTACACGAAATAAGAAAACGGAAGGCTAATTGGATTGGTCATGTTAGTAACTGCCTTCTAAAAGAAGTTATTGAAGGAAAGATAGAGGGGCGGATAGACGTGACCAGAAGACGAGGAAGAAGACGTAAGAAGATGCTGGATGACCTTGGGGACAGAAGAGGATATTCTCATTTGAAGGAGGAAGCTCTAGATCGCATTAAGTGGAGGAACTGTTTTGGAAGAGACTGTGGACCTGTCGTCTTGACAGATTACTGATGAATGAATAAAGTGTCCTGCCCCTCCAGTAAATCACAGGAGCTTTATGAGTCGAAGCTGTTTCCCCCGATGTCTCTAAGACATGGTGACTTTTATCAGTACTAATTCATCATATATACAGAAGGGTTAGACCAGGCATCGGCATTCGTATTCAAATGGGCACTTCAGTTCACCCGGAAGGAGATTTCTGTTCCGTCAAAAAATTCAAAATTCCCAACCTGAGCCGTTATTTCTTTCAAATAGCTCCTCAATTATCCTCACGAGGCTGAGTGGACCCCGTTCCAGACCCACTACTTCCCAGAAAATCTAGTAGCGCCGGGAATCGAACCCGAGACCTCTGGATCTGTAGCCTGGAACCACTAGACCACAGAATGGGTCTCAATAAAGACCATACAGAGACGAAAAATATTTACATATAAAAAAAACTGTATGGTAATATGAAACTGAAGTCCTGAAATATCTGAATGATTAATGACCTATTCACCGCGGTCAAATGTATAGAGTAAATGAGAGAGGAGGCTGTTAGTTACATGCTTCCAACCGCTGCGGCCCGGGTTCGAGACAAGGTCAGGGCATGTGGGATTTATGATGGACAAAATGACACTGGAGCAGATTTTCCCCGATTACTTCGGTTTCCTTGCCAATTCTCATTCCACCAGCTGCTCTATATTCATCATAATTTATCATCTATCATCTGGGGCTGGTGCAATAGGCCAGTTAGTGACCGCAGTACCAAGTGGACTCAGTCTCACCCCACCCCAAGAAAACAAACTAAAAATTAAAAAATGAGAGAGAAAATAAACGAATGCCTAAAAACTAAACCAAATTTTATAACCAAAATGTGTGATAATTAGGAATGACCACAGACAAGCTAACAGTTGAACACCAAAGGAAGAACACGTTAGAATATCGCCTTAAGCAACATAACTTGCACAGTTGAAAAGTTGTGGTTAAGGAACTAACGAAACAACGCTTTAATCGCTGCATTGATCGAAATATCACAACACGAATCTCATCCTACTCTCAGCAATGGGTCTCAGAACTTATACAATACAACTTGCAGAACAAATTCCAAGAGCCAGTACCGGAAGATATTCCATTCCCCTGCGACACGCAACCCGGATATCCTGGAGCCCGGTCTGCCACGCGACCGAACAGCGTACATCGCCTGCGTGTCGGCGATATCGACGTCATTGGTGCAATGGGAGACAGCCTGACAGCAGGGAGTGGATCGGCTGCTGCTAATGTGGTTGAGGTGTCTATCGAGAACAGAGGGATGTCCTGGTCCGGAGGTGAGTTCACTCCCAGCCTCAATCCCGCTGCTGGGGGGCATCTTGCCGTCGTGTGTGTATACTTTATTTGGAATAGGACAATCGTGGGCACGAAAAGGGGAACACGGGATTCAGTAGTCTGCATTTAAGGTGGATAAATCTTTTCAGACCAATCCGTCCAAGGGGTCCTACCCTCTATAAAACGATTCAGAAAATGAGAAACCAGCCGTATGCTCGAAAGTGGGAGCGAAGAGGAAGGAAAAAATTATCAGAGCAGAGCAGTAATTTCCTACAGGTCTTCGTCAATACATACGAGCACATGCTTGGTTTCAGGAGCCATGACCCTATTTTTGTTCGTTCTAAGATCGTTTATAAGTTCTGTGACTCACATTGAGCAGAGCAGTAATTTGTTTCTGCCATTCACCAGCTCATAATATAAGAGCACATAGCAAGTGTTCCCAAGCTGACTGAAATTCATTTTCACGACAGGTGGCGAATCAACATGGCGTGAGTACCTGACCTTGCCCAATATCCTGAAGGAGTTCAATCCCTCTCTGATCGGGTATGCCGTCAAGGATTCTCTTGGGTCCCAGAAGAACTCTCAGTTCAATGTAGCCGAGCCGATGGCCATCACGAGCGACATGCCGTTCCAGGCTGAACTTCTGGTGAAGCGCATGCGCTCAGACAAGCGAGTCGACTACGAGAACGACTGGAAGGTAGGAGGCAATGCAGCGTCACATTTAGCCTTAATTTCTTGGGTGACATTTTAAAATGGAACTATGTTTTTATTGCTAGTGGGGTGGGACTAAGTCCCTTGTACTATGGCCACTTCTGGTTTATTGTACCAGCCTCAGATGATAGGTGAGGGTGATTGTGGAGCAATTAGTGGAATGAAGATTGGCAGGGGAAACCGAAGTACACGGAGAAAACCTGCCACAGCGCCATTTTGTCCACCACAAATCCAACTTGACCAGACTTGGGATCCAACCAGGGCCGCCACGGTGGGAAGCCAGCGACTAACCCTTTGAGCTATGGCGCGGCCACAAAATGGAACTAAAAATCATATCCTTTTCGAATAAACTTCTATCCACCTGGACACAGTGTCTCAAAGCCAGTCTGTTCTACTCATCACTGCTCTCGAATATTAGAACCGAAAACGATTTTTTGTATTCGTATATTCGTTAATGCTTCCTCAATATTGCTTCCCATTTTCATACATTACGTTAATCATACTGGCGAATTTTAAGACAGTCTATATTTAAGCATTGAATTTTGGATACAACATGATGGAACGGTCTGCCCCCTGTCCTTCGGTGCACTAGTTTTTTTGAATCAAGTAAGTGCTAGACCAATAAGATACAAACTTACTGTCACGGGTTTAGGTCGACATTAAACGTTCTGAGTGAATTTATTTTCAATTCGGAATGCTCTATTATCCGCTGTCAATAAAAAGATATCTCGGTTTCGATTGCTTATATTAAATTAATCGGTCAATGCGAATTAGTAATGTGGTTGGTTTTGGAGAAGGTGCCAACCCCAGTGGCGACTTTCTGAAACATTTTTCGACAAGATGGCGTACATGTTAGAATTTCACGTGTTATAGGAAACACACGTTATTCTTCTGGTAGTGTGGTCCACTTAGAAGAAGATCTCTTTCAACAGGATGGGGCTCGACCTCAGATAACGAATAAAATTTTCTCAATGGAGAATTTTAATCCAATTAGCAATCCAAACCCTGTGTCTAGTCACTAGACAACATGCATACATTCTTTCACAAACAAGCAATCTTATATAAGAATATACAGCTTCTGTGGATATCTGTGCAGATGGTGACTATTATGATCGGATCCAACGACTTCTGTTCTCACATGTGCTACATGAAAAACTTTTCAATGACACCCAAGCTTCATAAGGACAATCTGATCAAGGCTCTGGACTACTTGAGGGACAACATGCCAAGGACGATCGTCAACTTGGTGGCCCCACCTCGTAAGTATATCCGTACGCAACATATGAATTGGCCAAGCAGCGGGGTTTCGTGAGGGTGCTAGTGTATGTCTTTATCTAGTGATATACTTCTCCAGCTCTTGAAGGAACACGATATGGCATCGAATGCATATTTTGTTACAATAAAATAAGCAGTTAATTTGATATTTCAGAATTTTACGAACTAAGACCTTATTTTGCACTCTGTGGTCTAGTGGTGAAAGTTCCTGCCTACAATCCAGAGGTCCCGGGTTCCATACCCGGCTTTGCCAGATTTTCTGAGAAGTAGTGGGTCTGGAACGGGGTCCACTTAGCCTCGTGAGGATAATTGAGGAGATATTTCAAGGAAATATCGGCTCCGGTCTATAAAACCAGACTAATGGCCGTGGGGATCCGTCGCGCTGACCACGTGACACCATATATCCATAAAAGTATGCATTAACTTCGCAAACAAGCGGCTGTCGCTCGGTCGGTAGAGTTCGCTTGCGGACTACAGGTTACGGAGGGGTTTTTTTGTTTTGTTCCTCTGCTACAGGCTAATTATATTTCTAATATGGAAACTTATTGGATTGTCAAATACTGGAATCCAGCCTAGTGATATTTACACCAGAAACGATTACTAGGCTATTTAATTTCATTTCTATGCCTGATATATTTTCAGTGTTAAGACTAGGATATTTAAACCGGTTAATATCGGTAATAATCAACAACACACAAATGTGACTATTTACGCACGGGAACGTCAGAAAACTAGAAATGCGAGATTCTATTTTAGTGTAAATTAAGTGAAAAAGAAAAAGCTTAGTATTCGCCACTGGGAAAACAAAAGATACCAGAAGCCAATAGATGTACTCGTAAGTGTATCTTTTTTAACGAATGTTCCAGAGCTGCAGAAAATTCAGGAGCTCAAAGGGAAGCCAGCAATTTGCTTCTTGTTGAATGAAGTCGAGTGTCCCTGTATGTTTGGACTAAGGTGGCAGCATCTCAAAGAAAACTTCACAGAAATAATACGAGAGGTCCAGGAAATCGATATAGAGCTGGTAAGATTCTGGTAAAAATTAAATTTCCCGAGGTACCTTTTATTATTCTTTGTCCAGTGTGAAGTTTCAGAAGCAGACTGAGAACATATCTATTTGGTCAATAGGATATACCGTATATTTTCTTGCTTTAAATCCCATTAAATTCGACAAAATGGACTGCCCTTCAAATTTTTGGAGAGGAGAGATCACTGGCGCTCTTTAATATGAACTAGTAAAGTTTTTTGCAGCAAATGGCATTTGAAAAATATGTTACCTGTATTAAGAAAAATATCTTGTAGAATAACAACATGGCGGATATATAAAATCTATATTTAACTTCATATTTTATACAGATAAGGAATGGTTCTGTATTTCAGCATCCCGTTGCAATTGTTCAACTTAACGTCCTTTATTTATCGTCCGTCAATATTGCAACGTTCTTCCATTCACCACTCAATTTTTTACTTTAACATTATACACCTTGACACTACATGTTTCGGCCCCAAACGGCCATCTTCAGGTGTCTAAATATGTTATAATTATTTTATTAAATTGTGTTAAAACTGCTACACTGTCTTAGTTCATGTTATAATCACAAGCTGTAGTCCTCGTTTTAAGGTAAAACCAGACAAAATCCTTTAAAGTTAAATCACCATATCTTTTAATATTAATTCATAATTCCTGGTTCCATCTTTGTTTTCATATAAGCAACTGAGAGAAAGTAGGCGCCATGCGTACTTGGCAGAACTTCTTGTTTTACTTAGCCAGTAAAATTAACATTTCAGGCAGCCAGCAGAAATTACAATTCTAAGGACGATTTTGCTGTTGTCGGCCACACGTTCCTGACCCGTGCTTCTGTACCAAACAAGAGGACAGCAGGAGGAAACGTAACGGACTTCTCATTCTTGTCGGAGGACTGTTTCCACTTCACCCAGAAGACACAAGCACTATGTTAGTTGTCACGACTTGCAGACTTATTCTACGAGAACAATCCCTCCCGCCTAATTCATGCAATTTACTAAGGCCGTGGAGCCGGGATAGAGCAGTCGGTATAGCGACAGGCTACAGGCTGAACGACCGAGAGTTCCGAGTTCGAGTCCCGGTAGGGTCAAGAATTTCTCTTTTCCACATCGTCCAGACCGGTTCTGGGGCCCACCCAGCCTTCTATTGAATGGGTAACGGGCGCTCCTTCACCGAGGGTAAAACAGCAGGGGCTTGAAACTGACCACTCGCCTCCAGCCAGGTCAAGAAAATGTGGATCTGTACATCCACTCCCCCATACGCATTCATGGCATAGTGCTTAATTAGTTAAGCACAGGGAACAACTTTACTAAGGTCGTACGTTTAACTGGATATGGGGTAATAGGGTCGGTATAGTGACTAAGCTACGGTTGGACAAATGAGGCATCCATATGTTCTAGACCGGCTCTGGAGTTCATACAGCCTCTTAACTAACGTCGAGTAAGAGGTAAAACTGCCGGACCGTGAAGCCGACGTATTCCCCTCCAACTAGTGCCGAAGTTCAGAACGGGTGCACTTACACTTCTACCAGTCCCCACCCCACCCAATCCCAAGTCTTCATGGTGTCCTCAAATAAGTAAAGGGAACATTTCTATGTCTACCTAATGGGTCGAGTCGCGCAATGGAAGCTGATATGCTTGATGATACAAATATGATATTAATATGTCGAGATCGCTTTGAGTTGCAAAGGAAACGCAGTCAGACTATGCTCAAGCAGGACAAGTTTCATGGCAGGGCAGCGGTATTGGTGCATGTCTCCAGAACCAGAAGGGATATGTAGCCTACAGCCCACCAGAGTGTTATCTGCTGTATTGGCAGCGATTTTACTTGTCAGTCTTACTACAGGGCACATTCGAAAAGAAAACAGTAGTACTAATGGTGTCGCTTTATTTGTTTCCTGATAATATGATTTTTCTGCTTGTCGGAGGTACATGTTTGAGACGAAAATATTTTAAGTATTAGCTGACAGGGGCCGCACGGTCTAAGGCATGAACTGTCTTCGCTCGCTTGAACGCTGGGATCGTGGGTTTGAATCCCAGTCAAGGCATAGATGTCTGTGTTTGTATTGACCTGTGTGTAGGTAGCGGCCTTGCGACGGGCTGATCTCCCGTCCAAGGAGACTTACCGACTGTGTAAAAAAGAATACGAAACAGAAGAAGAGGCCAGGGCCCAATAAAGAGCTGTAGAGCCATTGATGAATGAATGAATTAGCTGATTAGAGTGAACAGAGGAAACGAATAACTGGAAGAGCAGAAAGTGAAGGGAAAAAAGCGGTAGTTAGAAACCCATATCGAATTTTCTACTCTTTTTAAAGGAAAAGCAATGAACAGTCCGCGATGCTGGAACATATGACGTTGAGTTTGTTACAATACTTTTTTTTTCCTTGGCACTACACCCCAAGTGGGCCTAGGCCTACCTCCGTGAACTTATCCGTTCACTTCGGTTTTTCTAGACCTTACACATTCGGTAGGACTCCTTGGGTGGGTGATCAGCTCGTCACAAGGCCTCTACCTGTACACAAACACAGAAAAACGCACACACACAAACTAATCATCCATGCCCTGTGTGGGATTCGAACCCATGATCCCGGTTTCCAAGCGAGCGAAATACAGTGCATGCCTTAGACCGCTCGGCTACCGTGACCGGCGGTTACAATATTAGTTCGATTTGTCTCTACAACATACACAGCCGGTATTGAATCTGAGCAATGCAGACTGAGTCAAATCGTAATTAAAGCAAATAGAATGCATGACCGAACTTTTAACGATGGTCGAATTATCCCGACATTAGACTGAAAGAACTAACGAAAAGTCGGAATTTTAGGCAACTGTGAAGATTGTGATGAATGTAAAATGATATCAAAATTGTATAATACAGAGAAATATTCTAGTAGTGTCGATAGATTGAGTTCGTTTGCATATTCGAGATATCGTTTAAAAATTACGCTTGTCCGTGTCCAGTTGCAGAAAGTTATGTAATTACGCTCACTTCTTTATTACAGCGGCCAGTTCATTGTGGAATTCTTTGCTGGAGCCCGTGGGGAACAAGAGCTTCGCCATCATGGAGACGCCCCTCGCTCGATTCCTATGTCCGACACCAGATCATCCCTTTATCTACACGGCTGCCAACAGCGTAACACGATGAGAGACTCTCCTAATGCTCTATTCTCGCAACATAATTAAAACGAAACATCTTCAGTATAGATATTAACATCTCCGTATATTTACACGTTAGTTACTATACACGCGATGAATTCTGTCTTCGTTGAACTATTTTTCTAGCGTGAACTTAGGCAGAAGTGTCGAATGTTCCTTCCACAAAGTCATGAAAGCCAACAGTGAATAAATTGTCACCATGAACAATCTGTCTATGAAACTCGCTGTGGTATCCCTTTCGGGGGAGAGTTCAAAGCTCATTAGTCCCATCTGATTAAGAAGGAACGAAAACCCCTTTGAAACGTTGTATAAAACTCAATGCATAATCTGCAGCCCATCAGTAGAATTGGTGTCCTGGGATAGCTCAGTCCGTAACGTGACGACTACGAACAGCTTTAGGTGACGCGGCGATTCCTTGCAGACGAAGTATTTTGATAAGTATGTAGTCAACTTAATTTTAGGTGTATTGTGTCCTATAGTGCAAGTTGTACATTGGAATTCGTGTTGTCACTGTTTTTAATAATTAAAAATGTCTAATTATAATTAAAATTTGTGTTTAACTTAATTTATAAAAATGTGAAGGTTGTGAAAATGTTGGGTAAGCACATGGATTGGTACCAGAATACAAGAGCAGTGATGAAATTTTTGTAGCACATGTGCTTCAAGTGCCGACAATTACTTAAGGCAGGAGATGGAACTCTCGTTTTATTCTGAACTCATTTACAAGAGTCTCAAAATATGCCTGGTGCAATGTACCTCAATTATTGATTTTTGGACATTACACTTGCTCATCTTTAATTTGAAAACGTTTCGGAGACTGGACTCAGTCTCGTCCTCGGGTAAAAGCCTACTCAATTATGAATCACACACAACATGAAACAACAGTGGGAGTTTAGGCAAACATTATAATACTCCATACGCATGGGGCACTACACATATGGTCATACATATTCTAACAGCCAGAGTACTATCAAAATACAAGCAAACAGCAAAGGGGTAATCCTAAAAGAAGAAAATGTTACAACATCAATAAAGGGACATAGACTATCATCCGGCCGCGCCATAGCTCAAGCGGTTAGTCGCTGGCTTCCCACCGCGGCGGCCCGGGTTCGATCCAGGGTCTGGTCAAGTGGGATTTGTGGTGGACAAAGTGGCGCTGGGGTGGGTTTTCTCCCAGTACTTCGATTTCCCCTGCCAATCTTCATTCCACAAAATTCTCCATCATCATAATCACCCGGGGCAGGCTACAATAGGCCACTCAGTGGCCGCCGTGCCGAGTGGACCCAGTTGAACTCCACCCCCCACTAAACGAATTAAGAAATTAATAAAAATTAGTCTATCAACCAATAAAACCAGAAATATGTAAAAAACAAGTATAAATATAGATAAACAAGTATCGAAGATTAAAGTTCAAGCAAATTAAAATATTTTCTACCAGATGGGGCCTAACAGAAGATAAAACAAAGACTTAAATGAATTATCTGTGTAGTATCAATATAAAAACACAATTTTCCCACATGATCTACGTGCATTGAACGGAGCTGTAATTTTCTGACTGCTTCGATAATGCGGGTACAGATGGGGGAGATGTCCGAGCTGGGTTCACTGACCGGATGAGCAACCAGAGACACATGGATGGATTCCCTGTATTTCCTGTAGCTAGTGTTCGGTTCAATCTGCAAGAGCTTTGCTTCATTCCAACGCATTTTGTTGCCTTCTTCGTATGCATGTTGGGCTAATTTTGATTTTTCGAGTAGACCGTGGTGTCAGGTTACATTTGTGCTTCTTAATGCCTACTTCTAAACGTCTGCTTGTTTCGCCGATGTAACATGTCATACGTGTAGTCACATGGAATACTGTACACACATCTGTTCTTCTGTTGGGCCTCTCTAATCTGTCCATTTTACATGAATGTCCCAAGGAGTGCATGCTCAATTTTTAAAATGTTCCAAAATCGAAGCGGTTCCAAATGCGTCTGTTTTTTTAATATCCCTAACATGTGGGCTAATGACCGTGCTATGTCTGAAGGATGGTTGCTTCTCTCTCCCTTCATTTTGGAATCAATGAATTCTTATGAATATTCATTAAGTACCAGATCATGCCCTGTGTTCTTAATTTCCTTATCGAAATCCTTCTCTTCTTGACACTGACCAAGCTATGAACAACTCCTCTTTTCACGTGATGTGGTGATTACACTTGAAGTGTAGATAACATCCTGTGTGAGTATGTTTCCTATACAATCTCATGGCTAATTTAGGACCCCTTTTCATGATAATGACTTCCAAGAGAGGGACTTCCAATGCGAAATGCGTAACATATCTCATTAAATCCCATATCGTTTACATTCACATTGTAGTCTGCAGCGTTGAGGCACCGTCCAGTACTGTATGTGGAAAAGACGTTTCGGAGGAACTTGCTGCTTCATCTTTAGGGCTGAAGTGTGTAGATTGAGGATCCTGTTGGGTTATATAAGCAGATCAACGACCGTTTCCATGAGAAGCAGAAGATATGTAGAGAGGCCCAAAAATGCATAGACCACACGTACAAAATATCTACTTAAATAATTTATTGGTATAGCATCGCTTCAACTTTGTAAATGCCCGTACATAACAACAATAGCAAACTTTAATACATGTTATCTGCGGGTATTTTCAGAGATGAACGGAAAATATACCAATAAATAATTTAGGCAAATACTTTATATGCTGAAGCATGTATACATTTTCTTGAGCCCCTCTGTTCTTTTTTACTTTTATTTGTAACACATGTCGATTCATTAATCCAGAATCGTATTTCGTTACTATTTGCCAGCGACATATATGCCAAATTCACAAGAATACGATAAACGTTAAGGAGCTGGGTAAGAGACTTAATAGCACACACGAAATTCGCTTTACATACACAGCGTACCCGAATACGAATACGTGAACACAGCGCCTAATCAGAGTAAACTTATACACAGGGCCGCGCCATAGCTCAAGCGGTTAGTCGCTGGCTTCCCACCGCGGCGGCACCGGTTCGATCCCGGGTCTGGTCAAGTGGGATTTGTGGTGGACAAAGTGGCGCTGGGGCGGGGTTTCTCCGAGTACTTCGGTTTCCCCTGCCAATCTTCATTCCACCAAATTCTCCATCATCATAATCACCCGGGCCAGGCTACAACAGGCCAATCAGTGACCGCCGTGCCGAGTGGACCCAGTTGGACTCCACCCCCCACTAAGCGAATTAAAAGAAACACTTATACGCAAGATCTAGAACTGTACAGTATCACCAGAGTAAGTAAGTAAAGGTATCCCTGTACCAGGCCGTGAAGGCCCATAGGGTTGTGAGACGTTGAGGGTGCCACATTATCTAGACAGTCGGCTCACAGATGGCGGTAAGGTTGTCAGCCTTATTCGCCGGCCGTCCTTTACCGCCAAGGAAGATCCCTGGTACTAAATTTCTGTTAGAGGCTGAGTCGGCCCCAGTGCCAGAGTGCGGCTGGAAGGAGTAGGTCAATTGAAATAATCCAATGACCTCATCGGTACTTGAACCCGCGACCGTCCAGCTTGTAGCGTAGTGCCTCAACCAACTACGCTACCGCGTGCCCCTACAGTATCACCAGAGTAATGACTATTTTACAATGCGTGAATATTCAAAATTTGTACTGCGTTTTGTCATTAGACACAAGGTCATCCTTATGAATTCCGCAATCTAAGTTTCTCATTGTGATAAACTTGATTTATTTTCGACATTGACCATTGTCCTCAGTTTTTGTTACAAACAGTATTTCAGAAACGGACGTTTCCGTCATCCCTGATCCGTGGATTGAGACTAGGCGTTTGTAACGGGCCCAAGTAAACAGGAATATTTGCTCCTTTACATCTGACGATGGAAGATCATGTTACCGAAAATTTTTGTTCGAAAAATATTCAAAACAATGACAATATCCAGGAGAGCAGATAAGCCTATTGTAAAACTGTAAACAAAATCGTTAGAAGCGCTTAAACTTAGATTTTTTAACTGTGCTCTTCACCATATAAAATAAAATATGTAGACCACTAAAGTAAAACAGTGTTCTGTTCGTAACATGCACTTGCAATTATCTGTAAAATACAGCACTAATTATTGCAACAGCTTTGCAGCGCATTGCGGGATAACCGTAGCCATCAAGACATGCTACAATTCACAAGAGCGCCGCCAATAAAAACCAAAATTTGAAGCAGGCCTCTCTAACATTATCATTAACCTGAGGTGGGACATTTTTTCTTGGGATTTTTAATGCAAACAAAGAAGCTCCTTCCATGGCCTTTTTGAGTTTCATTTCTTTGTCGAGTTGATTGGTAAACTATTTAACGACGCTTCATGGACTGAAATTTTTTGGAAATTCGAGTGAGACATAACATACTAAGCTTATCTGTAATACGTGCATTTAAAGTGGCTAATTCGCTTACCCTGACTCCAATATATTATGTGTGGCAGGGACCTTCCTGGTCCCAGATCAGAGCACACTGACACTGCAATGAACTTTGCTAAATATATATGTATCCTCGAGAACATCTTCCAAGTCTTCGCACATTAATTAAAATTTCACGATAAGTACACTAACTTATTATACGTCATATTCAAACACTACAAACACCCACATACACGGAACAATAAACAGAAATAAACAAATGTCCATTCGTCGTGACTTCACTTTATGTCAAGCATTTGCCACTGATATCCAGTTATTCAGAAGTACCCATGAGTGTGTCGCCTTGGAGAACAATTTACGAAGTAATTCTTAACCCGAAACCGTGTGACGTACGTTACCAATAACGGGAAATCGTATGGTCAAGTTGTAAGAGGCAAGATCATGACGATCATGACTGCTGCCTCAGGGCAGGATTCCTTCCTGAAAGGTTTTGTTAAATAGGACCAACTTCTAAGAGAGGTAAATTGGGCAGGGAACTCCAACCTTTGGTGTGGTTTTTATAATGAATAAGCGGGGAAGAGATTTGTAGTATGTACACAAGATTTACAGCTCTCAATTTCACTTGCGACAGAATCATGTAATACAGTAACTATGATTGATACGGCCGCGCCATAGCTCAAGCGATTAGTCGCTGGCTTCTCACCGCGGCGACCCGGGTTCAAGCCCGGGTCTGGTCAAGTGGGATTTGTGGTGGACACAGTAGCGCTGAGACAGGTTTTCTCCGAGTACTTCGGTTTCCCCTGCCAATCTTCATTCCACCAAATTCTCCATCATCATAATCACCCGGGGCAGGTACAATAGGCCAATCAGTGGCCGCCATGCCGAGTGGACCCAGCTAGACTCCACCCCCCCCCACATTAAGCAAATTAAAAAAACTATGATTGATTGTACTACTTTCGATTTTCCCCCGAAGGAAATTTTGCGTTTCATACTGGCTGGTTTGTTGGTTAATTACCTATGGTGCATTAACAAGTATGTCAGGAGTTTATAAGATTCAATAATGGGATGATTATAAATACTTTTCGAAATAATCATGAGTTGGGTAGCTGTCATTATCCTATTTTAAGATGATTTNATGACAGTACATATAAACATACAACGAGCCACTAAACGTTCATGTAAAATATGTGAATGCATGCCTTAATATAAAATTGTAGGCCATGATTTATGCTTTGGGCGAACACTGAACTACTATTATGGACTTCATGTAGGATTTGAAGTGTACAGTTTCAGCAATAACAGCTCATCTTTATACGTTAGTGAATGAAATCGGCAAAACAAGAACACAAGTTCACCCCACTGTCCTATTTGTTTTTTATTGCTAGTGGGGTGGGACTAAGTCCCTTGTACTGCGGCCACTTCTGGCCTATTGTACCAGCCCCAGATGATAGGTGAGGGTGATTGTGGAGCAATTGGTGGAATGAAGATTGGCAGGGGAACCGAAATACTCGGAGAAAAGCTGTCCCAGCGCCACTTTGTCCACCACAAATCGCACTTGACCAGACCTGGGATCGAACCCGGGCCGCCGCGGTGGGAAGCCAGCGACTAACCGCTTGAGCTATGGCGCGGCCATTCTCACAGAGTATACAAGTACTCATCATCATCATCATCATCACTCTTGGAGCCGAGCCATTCTTGAGGAGCAGCCAATTGTGCAGCTACTCAAGAATTTCCCAGCATTTTATGGAACCTGAAGGTTCATTACCGTGTTCACAAGAGCCCTCCACTGGTCCCTATCCTGAGCCAGATCAATCCCATCCATACTATCTCTCTAAGATCCATTGTAATATTGTCCACCTACCTACGCCTTGGTCTTCCCAGTAGTCTCTTTCCTTCTGGCTTTCCCACCAATATCCTATACGCATTCCTCGTCTCCCCCATTCGTGCTACAGGCCCTGCCCACCTCATCCTCCTCGACTTGATCATTCTAATTATACTTGGAGAAGAGTAGAAGTTATGAAGCTCCTCACTGTGCAGTTTTCTCCAACTTCCTGTCACTTCATCCCTCTTCGGTCCAAATATTCTCAACACCCTGTTCTCAAACACCCTCAGTCTATGTTCTTCCCTCAATGTCAGAGACCAAGTTCCACACTCATACAGAACCACAGGCAAAATTATAGTTTTGTATATTCTAATTTTTATGTTATTAGACAGCACAGAGTATACTGATGAAGAAAACACTGTAGCACTTCACTGTTATGTCATAAAGATACAGTGAATGCCTACTGCTTGTTGATAGTCACATGGGAAACGTATCAAGTCTTGATCTTCATTAACAATACTAGGAGTTGCGGCATTTCTTGGTACCAGTTATAGTCTCGTTCTACTGCGAAAACGTTTGGTTAAGCAGTAACGTTCGTTATATTTCAATCGTAAATATAAAATACTTTGACAAGTTTGAGGTAACAAAATATTAATACGTTCATCTACAATAGGCACGCGCGCGACTAAAAACTACCGACTAATGCAACTCCGAACACTTACGTAGATCAGGATGACTTCGAGGATTTGATCCCGTCATGTCACGCAAGGATTGCGGTGGTTTGATCAGTGTATGCATCCTGTGCGTCCGCGCCGAAACCATTTCGGGTTGCATACGACTGACCGCGACTGACTACAAACGCATACACTAACAATCTTTGTAGGTGACTGAGGACAACTTTTATAATGGACCCAAAGGGAGTAGGTGGCTCCCATCCTGTCTCATAAGGATGGAAATTGATCGAGTTTTCAAATTTGTGTTATTTACGATACCAGAAGATGGTAAAAAGTAAAGTTGTCTCTGTGCATAACTAATTAGGCACTATGCCACGAGACGTATAGGGTAGTGGGTATATAGATCAACCCTTTCTTGACCTCTGCAGTAGCTGAAGGTGAATAGTCAGCCTCACACCCCTGCCGCTTTACCCCCGGGGAAAGAACCCCTGGTACCCATTGGATAAGAGGTTGGGTGGACCCCAGTGCTGGTCTAGACTTGGAGAAGAGAAAATTTTTGACCCTACCGGGACTCGAACTCCCGACAACTCGGTCGTCCAGTCTGTAGCCAGTCACTATGACGACTACGCTATCCTGGCTATGGACATGTCAAAAAAAAAACACAAATAACAATCAACTATATAATTCATATAACAAGCGTCTCGCTTTCTCTTGAATTTCCATTGGGCATGACAGTAACAGACATACCATGGTACAGCACTACTTATAATTATATGAGGTAAGAAGCCACAAAATGTGGTCATAAACTGGAAGACCACAGCATTAATTTTATCACTAGGAAAACCTCAAATCTCAACTGGTAGTCATACAAAAGTGAGCCTTCACTAGGCATTATACAACCACATATGCAGTATGCTTACCTGCAGATCTTGGTTTAGAAATTACTCTCTCCTATGTTGTGATGCTAAGTACTTTGGTACATAGGCATTAACATTTTGGAAGAACCTTTCTATGGCCTCTATTGACAGGGTTTAACTGGTTCTGTTCTATTCTATAGATGAAGACAGTAAGTCCTTCCAAAGTGTTGCTACCTGCCCACCAATGGAAAGAGACCACTAGGAAGAACAAGCTGTAGGTGGGTGGACAATATTAAAATGGATCTTAAGAGTGACAGGATGGGTTGGTATGGATTGGACTGATGTGGCTTCTGGATCAGGACAGAGACCAGTGGAGTGGTGTCATGAACATGGCAATGAACCTTTGGATTCCACTAAATGTTGGGAATTTTTTGTGATCTAACAAAGGCGTTTGATTGCCAATCATGATATTCTTCTGAGCAAATTTGTTGTCTATGGTATTTGTGGTAAATGATAATGTGGATTAAGTCCTATCTGGAGGGTAGGAAACAAAGAGTTGAATTGTACAATAGTGAGAAAGGGAAAATTTGTAAAGTTGGAAAACTGTTAAATGTGGAGTGCGGCAGGGATCAATATTGGGTCCCTGGCTGTTTCTGTTATATATTAATGATTTATCACTAGGTCTAAATACCGATATCAAGTTATTGTTGTGTGCGGATGATACAAGTGTATTAGTATGAGGTGATAATATCCAGGATATCCAAGTTCAGACATGTGTTAAATTCCTGAAACCTTTGGTTTACAAGTAATCGCCTGTCTTTAAATATGAAGAAAACTAAAGCGTTAAAATTTGAAACAATTAATCATGGAAATATGCCAATGCAACTGCAGTATAAAAATGAGGTATTAAATGATGTAATGAATATCAAGTTTTTGGGCCTTGAAATAGACAAGTTTTAAACTGGAAAACACACATTACAGCAATGTTAACCAGACTGGGCAAGGCATGCTTCGCATTAAGAAACATGAAGTTGTGCAGTAATACTGAAACACTTAGGACGATATATCATGCATATTTTCAATCAGTCATGAGGTATGGGAGTTTTCTGGGGTAACTCACCAGATGCTAAGAAGATTTTTCTCTTACTGCAGAGAACTGTTAGAATGATGATGGGATTGAAACAAAGAGATACATGCAGGCCGGTATTCAAAAAACTAAACATATCAACATTGGCCTCCCAATGTATATTATCTTTGATTTTTATGGTAAGTAATCTTATTGAAGGAAAGATAGAGGGGCGGATAGAAGTGACCAGAAGATGCTGGATGACCTTGGGGACAGAAGAGGATATTTTCATTTGAAGGAGAAAGCTCTAGATCGCATCAAGTGGAGGAACTGTTTTGGAAGAGACTGTGGACCTGTCATCTTGACAGATTACAGATGAATGAATGAATCTTAAGTATTTTATTTTTAATGATGCAATCCATAATAAGACCACAAGACACAGAGGGAATCTACATGTAGTACAGTCACATTTAGCAGTAAGGCAAAAGGGAGTTTATTGTATGTGTGTTAAAATTTTCAACAGTTTGCCTCTCTATGTAAGAGATTTGGTACAAGACAGGAAACTTTTCCTAGGAAAACTAAAAGTAATATTAATCAACAATTCGTTTTATTCAGTTGATAAATTTTTGCTTTATTGTAAGGATTTATAGTCAGAATTATGTTTATTTAGGTATATTCATTATATTACTGTGCAATTTATATCTAAATATGTGACAACTATAGTTCTTTATTGCATGCACATGTATATATGAGTAGGAAGGAGAATTACTATGTATTGCTAATTATCTTGTTGGTGTAATTGTATGTGTAACATTGTACCTATTTAACTGAGGTATTCAGTTTAGATTTTAACTATAGTCGAATTGATGTCTCTGCAAATTTATCTGTGATTGTTGTCTGACAAATATTATATTCTGTGCCAGTTGCACACTTATGAATACTCTGAAACGCTGATGTATGTATGTATGTATGTATGTGAGTTCTTGAGTAGTTGCAATACTGGCGCCTTTTCGAGACAGTCTCAGTTCCATGAAGTTAGTTTAGTTATTTATACTAGTAACAATAATTTATGGAAGATGAAGGGTATGAACAGCATGCGAAAACAAAATTAGTATTCATTTAATACTATAAAAATAATTCTATTTTAAATATATATCTAGACATACATAAAAGCTCAAGACAATATGCTTTAATAAATAATGTTGGGCAGTGTTTTACATGGGGGAACAAAAATGAAATAAAAATACTTAGATGCTTTTGAAAATTCACCCCTCAATCACCAAAAGTGCGTGAAAAAGAAGTGATGATATAAGGAACTTTGGATACATGGAAGTAAATTAAGGTGTCATGGCTACTTTTCTTCTTTCACTTCACATAATGTGTTGGTAAACTGATTCCACCATACAAATGTAAGCATAGGATAATGTACAAAGGCATATTTGAATAATAAGGCTACATTATACTTTGATGTAGGTAGGACATGTCTATACAGCCATGAACTATTTCGAACAAGTTGAAATCACTGCTATGCTACATATTAAAATGAAAATAAACGTGATGGTAATCTATTGGCACTCGTCTCTTTGTCACACTTAACTTCAGGAAGACAACACAAAACATATACCTAAACATGTGACTCTGGTAAAGATATGTCTGAGCTACAGGATATCAAAGCTAGTACATATTCTTTCTACTTGTCATAGGGAATATGTCTGAAGTCCTTCATGTAATGCATATTCTAATCATCATTTAATTTCCACTTTTGTTCTGCTGCCATATATTTTGTGAACCAAATGATAATACTTTTGGATTCTGTTTTTATTTTTGACTGATTACTTTTTTATTGTGGCAATTGACTCACCAGTGTTCTGAATAAGTTCCATCTCCACCTCCAAGATAAAGTGACTGAAACAGCCCATGGCACAGTACTATAAATATGAGAACCATGTGAGATCTTAGGTGATATTCTTGATAATCACTTCTGTGATTATCAAGAATATCACCTTCTGGGATAATATGCGCAGGACAACATCTGCTGTCAGTCATTCATCCTGAAGGTGCAGACCACAACAGCTCTGAAACAACATACCAGCTGTTACAAAAGTGTTATCACCCAAAAATGTTAAGTATAACTGTTGATTAGCCAGTGAAACCTTATAATTTTAATGATCATTTTATTTTTTAGCATTTAGAATTGGATGAGATTGTTTTTAATACATTTTTTCATACATCTATGAAAAAGATAATGAGTACTCCCATAAGATACAAGTGACTAACAGAGCACCTGGTTAATCCTGCAATCAATAACATTTAACCAAAATATCAATTAAACACAGCTATTACACCTCATCAATCTTAATCCATTAACAATTCTCCTAAGAGGGCCAGAATTCAGTAAAATTCACCTGGGAAATACATAGAATGAATATGTTACGACATTTTACTGTACTTTTGTTCTTACTAACACTAGAATGAAACTTATTGTAATCACTTCATACTGCATTCACTGTAACACTTTAATACTGATAATGTATAAATAAAGCTCTGTCCCTCTTAAAACAAGCCATTCTTTCTGTTGGAGCAGCTTGTGTATTACAGTTGATTATGATCTGGTTATGATTATATGAGTCCAAACTAATTGCAACCAGTCGTTACAGATATCCAAATGTCCAATGTGGTGGCAATTGTGATAAACTAGTGAAGTGCATGGAGCGATCATGACCACTTTAACAGGTCATCAAAGGAGCAACTGGGAAGTTAATTTTGATACTAAAATTGAAAAAGTTTAATGAAAAGAATATATTCCTTAGTTTGGAAATTATGTCCTACATTCTTGCATTTGTATTACTGATATATAAAGTACACTAATAATAACAAACTCTGTTTAATACACTCACTGGCAGCATTTAAATTCAGGCACCATTTTAATGTATCTGCTGCTGAGCTATGAAATTGAGGGTTCACTTAAAATACTGGGTTGGGGTGTTGCACTGTCTGAAGCAAAAAGAAACACACTTTACAAACGAAAGAAAAAAAAAAAAAAAAAAAAAAAAAAAAAAAAAAAAAAAAAAAAAAAGATGAGAATGTCACATTGCTTTTGAGAGAACTTGAGGTTTTGGTAATATGTTTTAGCTTTCAAATTCATAGGAACTCTGTACAAAGGACTCAGAAATCATTTCCCTCTTGGTGGTCCCATTAAGAAACACTTCGCAACATCTTGTTGGGTATACCATCTAAAACATCTCTAGGTGTTCATCAGCATCAGATAATGATGCAAACTGTTACGATCATTATAAAGTTACTAGAGTCTATTTTCAAGATACAACGGGAATTAAAACTGACAGACCAGGACTTTTCTTCTGTAAAGTTTCCTACTCAATATGTCATATACGTAGGTTGGATAAAAAGTAGTGGCAACACCTCTATAGTTCTGAAATGACTTTATTACCTGAGGTAAACACACTTACATTCCTTCAATATAATCGCGCCCCATGTGTACCACCTTCTGTCAAATTTGTGGAAGGTGTCGTACACTGTCAGCGTGTTCATTTTTGTTGATGTCCAGCAGTGACCGCCCTACAGCATGAATAATCTCCTCTCGTGTTGTAACGTGTCCCTTGCAGTGGTTCTTTCATTTTGGCAAAGAGATCATAATCGCACAGACTCATATCGGGTATGGTAGATGTTGCAGTATCTCCCATCGCCAGTGGCGATGGAGATCCTCGACAGTGTCAGCAGTATGAGCCCTTGCAGTGTCGTGAAGGATGATGGGGTTCGTTGCCAACAAGTGTCGTTGCTTTCTCCTGAGTGCTGGACGAAGACGATTACGCAGGAAATTGCAGTAGTAGGCAGCGTTTACTGTCTGTCGTTGAGGTACAGTGTGGTGCAGTATCACTCCATCATTGTGATATGCCACAATGAACATCGCCTTCACATTACTCTGTGTAGGGTGCACTTTCTATGGATGAGGAGAGCCAGGATGCTTCCATTCATTTGATTGTCGCTTCAAGTGCGGTTCGTATGAGCGAGCCCAAGTTTCATCCAGAGTGATGATCCTTCCAAGGAAGTCATCACCTTCCTTCTGGTACTGGTCCAACAGGTTTCAATTGAATAATGTTGCCATTGTTGCACCTCGGACATTGTATGGGGTAACCAACACGCTGCAATTTTGCAGTATCCTTCTTGGATACAGAAGGTGGAGCATGGTTTTGTGACATACGCCTACCTCAGCAGCTAACTCCCATGCAGCCCATCAATGACTGACATTCAGCAAAGAAGCAAGAAGCTGAATTGTGTGGTTGTCAACATGGTGTCGTCCTGAATGGCATCCCTCCCTTCACGGAACAATTTCACCCATCGTGCCACTGTGGGATATGGCAAAGCAGCATCACCATATGCTTTTCAGTCCCTGATAACAGTTTTGTGCACTACAACCTCGTGCAACTTCAATTTTTATCCAGGAGCGTTGTTCTTGTTTCGTAAACATGTTAGTGTGCTTGAACTGGGCTCCTGAACTTCAAGACGATGCACAATGCAACTCAATGAAACACAACCAGAGCCACTCACTGCACTACTTCAACTGAACTTCTGCTGTCAGCTACAGATGGCGCTAGTACTACTTGATGCACATCTTTCATGTTACAGCAGTGTTGCCACTACTTTTTATCCAACCCTTGCATTCAGAAAGATGTTTTAGACAAAGTATTGTCGCGTATCGGGGGTATGACGCGACAAATAACTTCACGNGCTCGGCATGACCTCAGGTTGCAGATGGAGATTGACTGCAAATATGGAAGGTGGCTGCAAATAAAGTGAATATGCAGTAATGGACAGCCCAAGGGGTGGTCCTCCAGTTTGGAGTGTGGGTGTTGGGTTAACAACTCCTCACCTTAGGAAATAAGCTGGTTATGAAATGTCACAAATGGTCTGAGACTTGGACGGATTCTCTGGATAAACAACCTAAGGTAAGGAAAATGGTATGACATTTGGTAAGTGGAATGGAAGAATCTGTATAGGGCAGGTTCACTCAGGAGAGTTTCAAAAAGAAATATCAAAATATAAGTTAGATATAGTGAGAGTACAGGTCAGGTGGGACAGGGGTTGCACCAAACCAACAGGCGAATATACATTTTTCTATGGAAAGGGGAATGAGAATCATGAATCAGGTACAGATTTTTTTGTGCATAAGAGAATCATAGCAGCAGTTAAAAGGGTATAATTTCTTAGTGATGGGATGTCATACATAATACAATCATGTAGCAGGAGTAACTACTGATGGGTTTTGAGTTGGATATTGGATTTATTGATCACTTTAACACACTACCCATAATAACACTTAATTTTAGCGCCATCGCAGATTTCCACATTTTACTAAATCATACTAAGTCTTTTTTAGCCCATAGTGTCTTAACTAGTATAGTTGCCTGGCTTCTAAAAATGGCTATTCCTTCACCTCTGGGCTCACGTCCTTTCAGAAAAGCAGCTCCCTTCAACTTCCTGTTTAACTGTCACTGACTCTTTTCTTCAGACTCCCGTATAGAACTGATTTGGTTGAACTCTGAGTGTTTATCAAACTATCTCCTAGCAGTGGCTGTCTATTCTTGCTTATTACAATTCTGCTGCCTAGCAATGGACATCATTCCGCTGTCTGTTTTGTGGCCGTTGCCTGGAAATGAATGTTGTTTCAGAGCTGTTTGCTAGCAAATGGCAGTTTCTCTGGCTCCACAGATCATGCTTTGAGCAAATATTCCATAATACTATGAGGTCCCTGGTGTGATATCACTGTTCTGAATGTACCCCAGCAGAATATAAAATTGGTGGTATGGACAGCTCCTATGCAGAACTATAATGTGTATTTGACAAATTCCTTAAATACCATATGAAAATGTTGTTACGAGATTTTGATACCAAAGTAGGTAGGGAAAACACTCTCAAACCCATTTGACCATATTCTGAGAGACAGGAGATGGCATTCAAGTGTGCTTCATGTCTGATTGTTCAGGGGAGAAGACTGTGATAATGACCACTATCTGGTGGTGGCAAAAGTTGGGGACTGGCAGTGAGTAAACAAACTGTGCAAAAGTTTAATATGGAGAGGTTCAGTCTCAAGAAATTGAATGAGGTAGAGTAAAGCAAGTACTGGGTTGAAATCTAAAATAGGTTTGTAGCTTTGGAAAACATAGATGATGATGGTGATGATGATGATGTGGATATTAAAAGGAAACTGCAGTGGTTATAGGATCCAAGCAAAATAAATGGGATAACATGAACAATATAAGATATGAAGTCAGCAGGAATTTCAGGAATAAATAGAAGGAATATTTGAAAGACAAAATTAATGAGCTTGCACAGAAAAGTAGAAACCAGAAAATTAGGGAACTACAAAAGGGAGTTCTCAGTAAAGGATGAGAATAGTGATCTGCTTGCATATTCTCACATTCTGAATAGGCTGAACAATTACTTCTCTCAGTCAGTGATGTTAGGCAGGTATGAATATATATGATTGAGCTGACAGTACCTAAACATAGTCCTTTTGAGGTTGCAATTTCTATTTCAAAGTTGAAAAAGTATAAGTTGCCAGGTAGTGATAAAATTCTGGCAGAATTCAAGCAGGAGGTGAACACCACAGCTTGAGATTCATAATCATATTAATTATTTCAACTTGGAGTAAGAAATAATTGCCTCAGAAATGAAAGGAGTCTATTGTTGTACTAATTTACAAGGACAATAAAATTGACTGTAGTAATTATGGAGGGATATCACTGTTATCAACTTCATACACAATTTTATCCAATATCCTTCTCAAGGTTAAGTCCATACATAGACAGAATTAATGGAGATCATCAGTGTGGGTTTCTACATAACAGATCAATCACTGATCAGATACTTTGCTTCTCAAGAAATGCTGAGCTCATTTTTAGGCATGAGTTCGATGCTTTAGAGAGATAAAGACACTGCATTATGAAAGCCAGGATAAGTGTGCCACTGTCAGTTCTCCCTCATTCTCCTCTCACTTACTCTCCCCCNGCTAGAATGTTTGATATTAAGGGCCAATACAAAAATTACGGAACAGTACACAGACACAGAGGCATAAAGAATGATACCGCACACATCATGCCATGTGTATAGGGTGTAACGAGTTTTATATTTTGTTTCACCTCTGTCTGCCTGCAGAATCCAAAGTTTCCACTGTTTCAGAGTTAATGCCTTATTTACCAGCTACTTCTTTCAGAAGCTGAGCACAAGTATGTCCTGCTTCCATTTAAAGAGGAACACATCAGCTTGACTACTCATCCATGGGTTTCTCTGTCAACAGAATCTTATGCAGTGGTTACCTCTGATTTTTTAACAAAGAACTTTAAGAAAATGTAACTCTACAGTAAGGTTTCACAATGCACTGACAGCTATTAACACTGAAAAAGAGCTAGAAAACCAGATAGCTTCTTGACAATTGCAAGGAAAAGTTCTGTGCACTGTACCTAACAATGCTCCTATCATGATCTACCTCAAGTGACACACTCTTTGCTTTACACACGATTAATCCAATCATAATGCAAGGGCTAGATCCAAATTTACAATTTTCCAGGAAAACAGCACCAAATTGTGGGTTATTTCAAATCACCCTGTTCAACAAAAGAGTACCTAGTGGCAATGAACATGATGCTACAAAAGCGTGTCCACAAACTTGTGCCAGAAATCGACACAACATGGGATATCACATACAAAACACTGGCCATGCTATTGTTGCAAAAGGAGTGTGATGCAGCTGCACTTGCTGCTGTTTGACTTCAAAATCTACGTGCTCAATCCAGCTGAATGGTTCATAGCCTAGGAGGTGCTACCTGTGTTAAGACATTCAACATTACCGCCTCAGAACTGTATCTTTCTGTACTCAAAATTGTCTTCAGTCCAGGAGGGAATAATATTGCACCAACTGCTGTTATGGACTGCTAAAAGTTTATCAATACAGAAAGTACACTATTACCAGCACTTGTCACAGTAAATGTCTGTCATGCATATTCTAAAGGAACAGGAGATTAAAGAAACTTTCTTTGGCCACTATCACATGTCATAGCATGGGCTAATAGAAAAGATAATGAAACAGCAGAAGTCAGAATAGCTCCATTTATATAGCACCAGACTACTGGCTGGATAGCCTGGGTTTTATTCCCGGCAAAGGCAAGGTTCTTTCTGTACTCCATGCTGTTGAGACCAGCTCTGGAGGCCATCAGGCCTCCTATCCAATGGGTACAGGGAGCAATTTCCCCAGGGGTAAAGCATCAGGGCTTGAAGCTGACCACTCAATTCCATCGCATATGGAGAGTATGAATGGTGGAACCATAACTCCACTCCCTCATGTGTCTTCATGGTGTAATGCTTAATTAATTGAGCATATGGACAACTTCACCTTTACTTTTAGAAGACTTTAAGGACATGATATTGCATGTACCAAACTTCTGGACATACAGCAACTACATATAGGAAACACAAAAGTCCTGTTTCCTTCTTGACATTCTATTTGATACACACTGCAATGTCTTGTCAGACATTTATCATCTTTGGTGAATGTAATGTATATGAGTATGTGGTTTTTCATTATCATGTTCAGTTGACCTTCCAGTCTCTCTTTGGCATGAAAGTAACTGTTTGCAGAGTATGAAAAACTGCATCTTCATTCACCTGGATTAGTGTCTCATTAATGTCAGTGCTCTCTGTCACTCCTCCTCTTTCTCCTGCAGTTGAGAAATGTCTTCTTTAATGTCCTAACGACCTATGACCACACAATGAATATGATAAAAGAACAGAGTCAGATTTACATGTCTGGGAACTCTGGAGCAACCAAAATATGGAGGCCCCTATCAGTAAAAACAAATTCATGTAATGACTTCTTTTTGGTTGTTATTTCTTATAAAAAGTAAAAAAGTAAAGCTATCCCTGCAGCAGGACGTGAAGGCCCATAGGGTTGTGAGACGTTGAGGCTCCCACACTATGTAGACAATCGGCTCAAAGATGGCAGTAAGGTTGTCAGCTTTACGCACCGGCCACGCTTTACTCCCCAGGAAAATTATTTAATTAATTCCTGGTACTCATTTCTGTTAGAGGCTGAGTAAACCCCAGGGCCTAGTGCGACTAGAAGGATTAGGTCAACTGAAAAAATCCAATGACCTCATCCGGACTTGAACCCACAACCTTCCGGCTTGTAGCATAGCCCCTCAACCAACTACGCTACCGCATGGCCCCTCTTATTTCTTATAATAACCAAAAATAAAAACTAACTTTTGGTGATTTTTGAGAAACACATATGCCAATAAAAAACATGTATTCTATTTCTGTTTTGTGAAGGCCCAGGTTCTGGTCTAGAAAACTGAAATTAAAGGGCATTGGGGATTTGTTGCACTGACCATGCGATGCCCTCTATCTGCTAAAGCTGGCACTAACTTCGCTGACAAGTGGCGATCACTCAGTCGATATAGTTCACTTGCAGACTGAAGCCATGGAGTTTGTTTGTTTGTTTGTTTGGAGGCCCTGGTTGCTCATCCTTAAATCTGAACCTGTAAAAGAACTTTTTCTTAAGACAGTTTATTGTTACTGATCACCAGAGACCACTCCATGAGTACAGACATCATAAACAATGAGACACCTTGGCTTCACCTTCACTGTGCCTCCCTTTTGTTCAGCATATCTGCTATTTATATTGTACTGCAAGCTGGTACAACATTTATCATTCGTTTTTCTAAAAGTTGTGGACAAGTACACCTTGTCTCTCTGAAAAGTGATCTCTCGTGGTTTTGGCTTTTCAGATTCTTCAACAATATGAACAGACAATTCTACACACTCTAATGCCTTGCTCCAAGATGGATTCTCTAAACTGAACATTACTGTTGTAATTATCATGGTAAAATTGGTAGTGAAATTGCTGTGGACCATGAGCCATGCTATGTCAGTGTTCTCTGTCCAGTTTCAGCAGCTCTGTTAAAAACACTGCTGTGGATAAAAACTGGTTTGATTAATCAGTATTTGCAGAAGGCTGGAAATTATACATTCTTCTAGGTGCTCATTCAGGCTGTGGCTGTTTTGGAATGTGAAATGCACTGTAGGAATGGCAATAAAAGATGAAATCACAGCATGATAATCACTTTTAGAACCTTCTGGCTAACCTAAGTTAACTGATGTTTCTGAAATACCTTTTTCATTGTCTTCTCTAACTTCTGCCATGTTTTCTTCTGTTGGTTCTCAAAGTCTTTTTGCCATGACTGTACTTTGGTAGAACCCACATACACAAACAAAGGCTCTACTGTGCACCAGAAACTTTGACCTCATAAATGACTGCATATCTCATACATATAAGTTTCAAGTTATCATCATATGCTAAAAGGATGTGTGGTGTAAATAAAAAAGGACAAAGGGCGGGAAAAATGAAAGAAAAAATAAAATAGTAGGAAGCTTGTAATGTCCAGTGATTTAAATGACCCTTCAAAGTAACCTCTGCTCATACATGGTGCAATTTATCACAATTTTATTCAGATTGTAAGGAGAGGTGTGCCAATCAGACTTACATCATAGGACTTGAGGTCCTCATGATGGTGGTTATGAACAGTTATATCTTGTGGGATATAACACCATGTAGTCTGGTTAAACTGATTCTGACACTATTAAATCAACCTAGATAGCAGTGAATGCATTAAAACTTCACAGCAATACTATCATTATACTATATTTTAAATACCCACAGTGCACCATTTTAACACAGACCCATGGTTAGAAATTTCTGATATCTGTCCTCTAATATATGCCAATGGTCAGACATTCCAAAGTATTTCAAGAGTCACAGTTTGTTCCTATAGTTCATTCCACAGTTGAGAGAAGACTCTAAAACAACATATATGAAGAACAGTTTAGGCGATATTAAAATGTTCACAGAAATACTGATTATTATTATATATGTTCGTGTATTAAGCTGAAAAACCTTGTGCCCTGGGTAAAATGGCTGGGCTGCAAGGGTAATCTGATGAATTTTCATATGAGCCTGAAAGTGTTAATTAAGACATGCAGCAAAATGATCTCAGACTAAAATCTGAGCATAGTAACGAAAATGGTAATAAATTACTGAGAAAACAGAACACATGAACCAATATTCTGTACATATGATTCTATGTAATTCAGAGTGAATAAGTAAATATGAACTATGCTTCTTTTTGCAATGTATGTGAGGTAAAAGATATATACTAACCGTCAATAACCAGTAGCTCAGTTTCATTCCAAGTAGCTGATATTTCGATTTTTGTAAAACAGTATGCAAATATTGCAGTCTGTTGAGACATGTGGCTACTAAAGGAGAATACAAATCTGTCAAGAGACTACACCTTACAATATTTTATCCCGCAACAAAACAGAAACAGAATGGTCTGTTTCTGCTAAGCTCTACATGGTATTAATACCTGATGCTTATCGACTCACATGGTCAACGTTATTTACACCCAGCTCTTCCAGCTGAAACAAGAAAAGAAAACTCCATTCAGATTTAACAGTAATCTTATCAGGCCTGACAGTTCAAGGATATGAAAGTGACAGCTTCTAGAACAAACTGCGACAACACAACTCATAAGCCTATGAGGCATGGCTTTCTTTGAAAAACTGATGGTTAATGAACTCATCAAGAATTTTAATTTTCATTGAGAAGTAAATTTCATCGAAAATGACAGAAAAAATGCTGGACCCCGTCCTCAATCACTCAATTCAACCCATATCTTTACACCCCATTTCCTTAACATCAATTACAATATTATGCTCCAAACTTTGTCTACGTCTTGCAAGTGGTATGTATCTTCCCTGCAGAGTTTCCAACCAAAATTTCGAATACATCTGTTATTTCACAAAGGCATAAATCATCTCACCTTCCTTTGTTTCTTCACCTAGGAACACACACATGGTAAAAGGCACAATTATAAAAATCATCATTAGGTAGTTTTCCCAACCCTCATGTTACTACCCCTTTCTTAGGTCCAAATATGCAACTGAGTTACAATAAAAAAAAAACAGATATTTATTTCCTTTGTTTAACTTGCAATGCATGCTAGGGACAGGAGCCACTGATGGGGTATTGTGAAAATGGTAACAACCCTTCAAGTTCCATAAAATGTGGGAGATTTCTTGAGTAGCTGGGTGACCGCTAGCTTCTCAAGGATTCTGTTCCATGGAGATGGTTTATTTTGCTACAAATTTTGGAAATACAGATAATCATTAAAAAAAAAAATTCTAATGCAGACAGAAACAAGAAATACAATAAATCATACCTTCACTGCACCTAGCCTCAGTTCATTTCATACAACTAAAAGTACTATTGGTTTCTACTGATCCCCTGAATAATGTACAACAAAATACAACTCCATTAAAATGGTGTATGCAGGTTCTAGTTAACAATCACGATCATTAAATATTGATAGAAAAAATTATACAGTGGAGAAGTATTAAAGTTTTATTTACAATTTACAATATAATTTTACAATTAAAATCTTGTTACCAGTGCCACAGTAGTGGGAGATTTAAATCCAATTTTCTAGGACAATCAAGGTTGTCCTTGTCAAGCTTTGTCACTGATGCATCACACTGTCAGGATGGTACATGTTCAGGTCCATCAATCCTACCATTGCACTGGTGCCGTACCAAACACCATACAATTAAAATCTTGTTACCAGTGCCACAGTAGTGGGAGATTTAAATCCAATTTTCTAGGACAATCAAGGTTGTCCTAGAAAATTGGATTTAAATCTCCCACTACTGTGGCACTGGTAACAAGATTTTAATTGTATGGTGTTTGGTACGGCACCAGTGCAATGTTAGGATTGATGGACCTGAACATGTACCATCCTGACAGTGTGATGCATCAGTGACAAAGCTTAACAGTCAGTTAGTAACCTGAGGACACCTTGAAAAGTCTCCTAATATCCCATAATAAAAATTATGCCATGGCTACATAAAAAGACAAACTTCTTTAAAGAATTTAAATAAACAAATGTATATATAAATGATGGAGTGCAACTCAAGACTGATTCTTCATGATGCACAATACCTCACATACGAGGTGCTACCAGAAAGATGAGAGGGGAAGCCAAGGTCACACTTTTGCAAGCCTAATGCATCAGTCTGCCATATGACACTGCACTGTGAACATGCATTGCTTCTACACAAATGCTTTTTTTTTGGCTTTGTGTCTCATTTTGTCTGCGATGGGTGGCAAAATTGAGCAATGTGTCCGCAACAAGTTTTGTGTGAAGCTCAGTAAATCCACTATCGAAACCCTTGAAATGCTTTGTGAGGCTTTTGGAGAAAATTCTTTAAGCTAGACAGCAGTTTCTGAATGTCATTCATGCTTGAAGGGCGGTCGAGTGTAAGTTCAAGATGATGAATGCTCAGGGCAAACAAGCACCAGCAAAACAACAGAAAATATTGAAAGAATTTGGTAACTCATCCATGACTGTAGTTGCCAAACAATCCTTGAGCTCACATATACCGCTGGAATGAGTTATGGAGTTTGCCAGGAGATCTTAACAGAAAATTTGAACATGTGCTGCAGTGCCGCAAAGTTTGTTCCCCGACTCTTGGCAAATAATCAAAAGCAGTGGGCATGTAAACATGTGTCTTGAGTTATGAGAGCTTAATGAGGACCCAACTTTTATCTCTAGTATCATAATGGGTGAGGAAAGTTGGATTTACGGTTATGATCCAGAAACGAAGCAACAATCATCGCAGCAGAATAGCTGGAACTGTCCAGTTTATGGGAAGGTCAATTGATGTTTGTGTATGGTTAGGGTTTTGTGAAATTCCTCACTTTCACCTCACAATTTGAAATTTTCCCCCTGAGACAAGCAGCAAGCGGCTCGGGTCAAGCTTGAAGCCAGCTGCCCATTCGTAAATCAGTCAATTTAATGCGTAAAACAAGGCCGAGTTCTTTAGAAATTCTAAACTTGACAGGGGAAGTCATAAATTTACAGCGTCATTTCCTGCTACCCCAAAATCTCAGTTTGACAGCCACGCAGCAGGTGGTGAAGTTCACCCCTAAACTGTACACTAGTGGATATTCGCTTTCCTAATTGGAGGAGAATGATAAGTAACCTCCCAGTCTGCCCGGTCCAGCCAATCATCATCTGAAGTGGGAGGTCCTTTGTCCGAATTTTGGGTAACCAGGGCAAATATTTACCATTCAGAGGGTGCTTGGCAAGGAGGACTTTGAAAGTTACCTTCACCAGGGGTACACGTGTTCTGATCCCTGTAAACACGCCCTGTGGTGACTATTAAGTGTGCGTCCCAGAACAGTAAGTAAGCCTACATCCACGAATCTGTGAAGTGTACCACTACGGGGCTGTTTCTATTTAATTAGTGCAAATTAAATAAAGACTCCATATAGTTGGTGTTGAGGTGACTTCCCTACGCCTAAAGCCCCACTAATCACCCAAGTCGTGGCCAGCCAACACGCCCTGAGAGGAGTCGAATTGCTCTACCGCAGCTAGCAGAACCGAAGGATGGTTACATGGCCCACACTCACCAAGAGTAAATAAAAAAGGCGTGGCAGGTCCAGAGTTCAATAAAGAGCATGCGCATTGTTGTTCACCACAAGTTTGCTCCTCCTAACACTACGGTCAACTCTGACTTTTACTGTGACTTTTGAGACACTTGATAGAAAAAGTGTGATGAAAAAGACTGGGACTTTGGCGTGACCACAACTGGCTCTGTCATCACGACAATGTACCTGCCCACACATCCCTGAAAACCAGAGTTTGTGACTAACGACATGGTTATTGTTCCCATCCTCCCCACTCTCCGGACTTAGCCTCCTGTGATTTCGCCTTGTTTCCCAAATTGAAGAAAATGAAACTGATGGGACGTTTTGAAACAGTGTCTGACATCCAGAGGGTGGTACTAAACAATATTAAGGAAAATGACTTCCACGGTGCTTTTGAAGCATGGAAAAAACAATGGGATTGCTGTGTATGTTCTCAAGGAGACTATTTTGAAAGAGATGGCAGCCAAAATTGAGTAAGTTAAGCAAGCATTTCTTTTTTGACCTAGTCCAGCAACTTTCCAACAGAACTTCATATACTACATACATGAGAAAGACAAAGGAGGTGAGAATATTAAAGACAGGGATGTGTTAAATAAAAGTCTGAAAGAAGGTATAATATTTATGGTCCCCAAGAGACAGCGAATGAAATAATGAAGAAATTGAAACAAACACAGATAAAATAAATATAAATCAAGTAACTAAAATGATGAAAATATACATAAAATTGAATTAGAAAAGATAGTGATAGCAATGAGACAATTTAAAAATAAGAAAATTCCCTGCACACATGGAATAAATACTGATTTAATTTAAATAGGACCATTCCACTAATGATAATGTAATTTAGTTTAATTAATGCTTCTTGGGAACTGGTTATATACCTGAAGAATGCAGGGGAACTATAACAATTCCTGTACTTAAAAGAGCATAAAATAAAATAAAATTACTTCAAAGTAAGAACTTCTTCATGAGCACAATTACAGCAAATTGGCTTCCTCCTCCACCAATAGCTCTACTCACTATGAGGTCATGGGAAATGACTGACATATTGCAGTCAGAGTAACACAAGAAAGGAAACATGCTTTATTTATGACACATTAAAAGAGACAACAAACATTTTCTTTTATCCACGTGTTTTTTTCCTTGGTACTACAGCCCCAGTGGGCCTAGGCCTACCTCCATGAACTTCTCCGTTCACTTCGGTTTTTCTAGATCTTACACACATGGTAGGACTCCTTGGGCGAGTGATCAGCTCATTGCAAGGCCTCTACCTGTAGACAAACACAGAAAAACGCACACACACACAAACTAAACATTCATGCCCTGAGTGGGATTCGAACCCACAATCTCGGCTTCCGAGCGAGCAAAGACAGTGCATGCCTTAGACTGCTTGGCTACTGTGAGCGGCATCCACATTTGAGGATTCATAAATTATGCAGACACACAAGTTAAGCAAGTAAATATGGCACCTGTGATGTAAAAACAACTCCAGAAGAATTTTTCTTACTATGTAAATATGTGATCACATTTTTTTAAAATGGTGAAGAGAAAACATCTGCTAATTTGTTAGCTAATGTAGCTAATAAATAATCACCTCCTTCTCATCATCAACTTCATCTTCATCATCACTACCATGCCGGGATGCTGCTGGTGTGGTGTGGCGTGATGAAGATGGTGAGGGAGGCTCTGAAATGGGGCGTGGGTAATTGAACCTTCCCACAGAAGCATCATCATCCATATCTAAGTCAGAATAAACTTTCTGAAGAGCCTTCATACGTGCCTGTCTGTAATACTGCAAAGAAACAGTTCAGTTGCTTGTAAAATCATGTATCATATAGAAAACTGCATCAAGTGAAATTAAGGGGACAAGAGACATGCATGGACACAAGCACAGACTGGCACAGTATCTGACTTGCATTTTGCAGGTAACCAGTTTCAGTATCAGTTGAATCACAAGTTGCTCTGGCTGATGTCTTTTCTTTTGTGGTTTCCTAAAGCCTTTTCCATCCTAATGTTGACAAAGAATCTTGAAATATGTCATGAGTACTTAAGGACTGAATGGGCCCATGCCTGGCCACGAGGCCTCAGCCCGACCCTTAGGCGTGGTACCACTGATGATGTTTGAGTTTGGCCATGGTTGAAATGATAGCAACTGAAATTCATAGAGGCCATTTCCAGTTTCATCTGGCCATTCCTTTTTATTTAGGAGGGGACACACACACACACACACACACACACACACATTCATAGTACCACTCATCTTATTCATGTGACAGAAAAATATCCACCAGCATACAGAGATGTGACTGTACTTGTGTACTGCGAATTGACAAGAGAGTTATGATGGGACTGCACATGCAACTTGACTGGGAATCCTCAGTCACTGTCAGAGAAAATGAGATTAACAGAGGAGGGACCAAAATACCAATGACAAGCTCAACCAGCTTCTGTGACTGTGCTGAACAATATACGTCAGGATAGTACTTATGGACTGCTGTATTTCTGGAAGAGTCTGGTCTCATTTTACTTCAGCTACTTTGAAGTAAAGCAGCCGAAAGAAAAAACTGATAAGGAGGGGTGTTTCAAGTGTTTATAGTTAGTGCCTCGTAACTTTAGCCGCGCAGAAAGGTAAACGCTGTTGTGGAGCATGCAAAGCTGTACGCTTGCTGTGGTGATGTTCAGTGCTACTCCCCAAGCGGAAAACATTGCCTACAGAGACCAGGAGTTAGCTATTACTTCCCTGGCCTCACTATGAATTGTTCCGTGCAAGTCGGTGTGCCATGATAGTGACACGAACATCACGTAATGCAATCGCTACGACCGGTACAAACTAACAAGCAAAACAACATACTATACACCTGACCACAGTCCAAGACGCTACATTCAAAACTGGTAGTACCCATGCTGACGTAAGCTGATAAGACTACTCCCCCAGCTCCGCAAGAGATGGTATGACCCCTCTACCACAGCTAGAGTTCCGAGGAACTAACAGTAGTTATGTTTGCAATTATAATAAAGACTACATAGTCATTATCATGAACACAGACCAAATAAAAGTGAAATACTGAAATAATTTCTGGAAGTACAAGATACAGCTACTAACGAGAAAATTGGTGCCATTCAGCATGTAAAACACCAGCCTGTTTTAAGTTATCATGTCACAAAAATTGGAAGTTCACATTTAAGTCAAAAGTCTTGCAATTTCAGTGCCAATAAGAGTAATCCTGAGACATATATATACACTCATCACCTTCAAGTACAAGGTACATTCAAAAAGTTACCGAAATTTGTCTATAAAGATGCATTTCTTCAGTTAGAACTTACTGAATATTATCCCCTTCAGAACAGTCCCCTTGTGCAGCAATCCACCTCTCTCACCTCCTTTTCTACTTTTGGAAACACTGTTCAAATGATGTTTGTGGTATTGCCTTCAAGTCGTTTGGCACATTAGTGATGGTGTCTTCCACTGTCTCAAATGTTCTTCTTCTAAGGGCAAATTTGAGTTTAGAGAATAAAAATAGTCAGGAGGGGATAGATCAGGTGAAAAGACGGTTTGTGGAAGGGTAGGAATTGAATGCTTCACAAAGAATTGTCTGACTGACACTGCTGTGTGAGCAGGCGCATTATCATAATGGAAGAGCCAGCTTCCTGATCCTGGTTAACTGTCTGACCTTCAGGAGTGAATTCATAATGCACAATGCCTTGATGGGGGGGGGGANGCAGCAGCCGCAATGCCTCCTCACTTCTAATGAAATTTTTTAAAAGATTTTCATTGTCATTTGCTCTCCAGAGGAGATGGAAAATCGTTGTTTCTATCATCAGTCAAGAGTCTTGGCACAAATTTTCCTGGGACCCAATGCATTCCTAATCTTCATTAAAACCATATGCCATGAGGATATTCCAACTTCTACTATAACTTATCAGTCAGTTGATGATTTCCATGGATAATGTTTCTCAACTGCGCAATCAGAAATTCAGATCTTGAAGTTGGAGGTCAGCCAGACTGCTCATCATCATGTGCTGAACTTCTTCAATTTTTAAAACATTTGAACCATTTGTAGGTCATCGTTTGACTCCACGCATCATCGCGGTTTGCTTCACGAAACATGCTGTGGGTTTCTGAAGCTACTTGTGTTTTCGCTACTATGAAACAGAAATTAACCTTTAAACACCGGACTTCTGAAATGGTGGTAAGCTTGAGCTGGCTGGAGTTTATTTAAATGCCCGTTGCTACTTTGCGTTTAAATGTATGTTCCTGTTAGGGTGCTTAAACAATTTTAAGCATTGTGTTTAAAAATGCTGTATCTTAACTCAATTTTTAGGATAAATGGATGGAATTAAATTTGTATCAGCAAAGAACATAGTGTCGCATATTATAACGGAAGATTTGAAAATTTTTGTACAAAGAGTTATACTCTCTCTCTCTCTCTCCTTTTTTTAAGTTTTGATGTGTACTGCAAAAATGGTTTCCTAGTTCTTCACAGAGTTGTTCTGCATTATAAACTCATTTCTGTTTGTAACACTTGACAAATTTTAGCAGTCCCTGGTGTCATAAAACAGATGGAAGCAATAAAATCATGTGGCCTTCTGCTAGCACTGCTTACACTCTTCGGATTTTCGAATCTTTTGACTAAAGGACAGAAGAATGAAAGAATGGCAATTCAAGAGAAAGATAGAGGGGTCCCTTCTTCAGTGCTAAGACCTTCCATTATAGCTGCGAGAGATTACTGCCCTTTCTAGAGTCATGAACAGACAGTCGTATTGTGGCTGATATACAGAGTTTGATCTGTTTTCTGTGCATTCATACTGAAATCAAATACTGTAATTTCATTTCAGCCTATATATACATCAAGCAAATAAGAAGAAAAAAGGTGTGTACATTGAATTTTACTTTATATTTTTAACACATTAATCTGCAGAATCTGCAATAAAAGTACTGGCTCATGGATGAGTTTGGGCATAACTCATATGTTTACTCTTTTTTGTTGTTGTTCACTTAGGTATCATTTTAATTCCTCTATTATGGTTTTACTCGAGTCTGTCTGGTAATTACTACATTTAAAAATAAATATTTAGGACTGTGCATGCGATTCTACTAGCACTGTGTGCGCGCGCTTCCACTTGCAGAGTTTAAATGCCCGACTGGCGAAAACAGGGTACTTTGGCCATGACGACCATACTCATCACTGGCCCGAACAGGGCACTTTGGCACTTAAAGATTAAAGCAAACATTTTCTTCCTTTACCGACTCCATACCAAATATACTAAATAGGAAAAGGAAACAAAACACTTGATCACAGTAGTTGTTACAAAAACTAAATGGAACATTTGATCTACTTTGAACAAAACAGCTTGCATGACGAGCATGTTGCAAGGTCACTCAATCAACATTTAACTTGATTGATGCACTGCTAATATATAGACCTCTTGACAGTGCAACTGGTGGGCTGAGATAATATTTAAATGTTTTTATTTTTCTGCAGTATCCAGTCAGGCTCCAAAAAACAATCTCAATTTGATTTTCGTGCAAAGGGTCACAACTGCCCCATCCCAGAGAGGGTCAGAGATAACGCCTCACAAATCTGGTATCCTGTATCTTTGTACAAGTCCTCAAATACCAAAATAACGTCAGGTGTTCTTGGAGCAATGTTAAATATTTAATTAAAAATTATTGGAATTTTTGCATTAAAAGAAATACAACAGCAAGACAGATTATAAACTGACTGGGCTTCAATACAGGCCATGATAAAGGAAGTCAGGTTTTTGTCAGGTATGGGTAACATACCTGAAGCTAAACTTTGGGCTCAGGTTAGGTTGGGCAAAATGGTTCTCAGGCCAGACCAGGTAAAAGTTTGGTGTGTATAAACCTCTACTGGGCTGTCTTTTCCATCCTTTGAAATTCAATCAATACATTACTATTCAATTTGACATTATATAACCCCTGTAGTTTATGTAATGTCACATCTTTATTTGATTTGTGGGTTAAACACACGTGTTTATGAAATATGTAGCTAATAACACATGCACAAATAGTCACAGAGGAATGATGAGCTGCACTCATGAACTAAGCATTTTTCTCAACTTACAATTCCAAGGTTTCTCCAGTCCAGCAGATCACTAAGTCGCTCTGTTCGATTACGTTGGATAATTCTTTGACGTCGGTTGAGTTTGGCGAAGTCATACATATAATGGGCCAGCTGTTGCACTGATGATTCAAGTGCAATGAAACGTCGGTCCACAACGTAGATTCCGTAGCTCATTGGGTCAGCTATATGTTCTTGCATGAAGCAACCAAAACCTGTCCCACAAATTGGTCACTGTATAAAACCACACCATAAAGGAAACCTTCAAACTTCCAATAAAAGCATTATATTTTTGAAGAAAGCAGTCTTCTGGGATTTGGCACCGTGTATATGTGNTTTGTTTGTAACATGATTATATTATTGAATGTTAACAAAATTAATATCTTAAAGTTCCACACAGTAAATTTCAAGGAATGAGGATTTTTGGTCTTTGTTATACATTAAAATATTCTAAAACAAATACCAAAACAATTCTATTTTCAGCTACGATTTTTAAACCCTTTATATATTTCAAGAGAATCAGATTTTTGGCAGAGAAAAAGTGACTGCTCGTTGACATTCTTTCCTCAATTATCAATATTTACAAGGATGATAGAAAAAAGTGCACACACTATCTCCTATGTGACTGACATTCAACTGTTGCTTCACAGAATACTGTTGGTTACTGAATCAGTCTGGCAGTTAAAGCTGGTTTCAACAAAATCAACACTTGGTGTTTTGGCCAGTCATGTGCATACCATTATTTTCCGGAAGATACCACATATGCAGTTTTATTTAGTCAAATGATCTTCATAAATTTCTGAAATTTAATCAAAATCATCACACCAATTTTCAGGAAAATCACAACATTGCCCCCCACCCACCCCCTCCCACAAGGCCCATCTGAAGGCAGTTCACCTCTTCAATATCATTCTACACATCCACTTCTGTCTTTTCATAATCTCTCCTTAATTTGATACAACATTAAAATCACAATCAACTGCTACATATTTCAGCCTTACTCAGGCAACTGCTCACTTTTTGAAAATGCCACACTTCACTAATTCTTAAGTCAAAATATTTCAATGATATTGCATTTTCATTGTTCACACTAAAATACATACGTTTGAGAACATAATTCTTTTTTCTTTCCTGCATTATTTCCCTCTTGTGGCACCTATGTTTTTTGTATTGTTTTATTTAGCCCTATGAACATTGGCATGTTATTGTTATCATTATTTTGCGCTCCCAATTAGTATGTATGTATATTCCATTAGTTGAGTGTAAATCCATCGAAATATCAAAGACCAATTTTTTTCATGATCATTATATTTTCCCACATATCCTGAGAAAGCGGCTGAGAAGGTACCATAAAAGATCAAAGTATTCCTTGCATTATACCATGACAGTACATGATAAATGGCATAGGTGCATAATATTGGTTCTAGAAGTGACAGATATTACAATAAATGCTGTGTGATTTAATTATACATTTGGGCCAATACAGGTGAGAGTGTGCATATACCAGTATATTAGACTCAAGTGATCTTGGAAAGGATGTCACATTGTAAGATTCTGAATGGAATTATTCATGATTATGTAGCACGCAATGGGAAAATAAGAAACACAAACAGAATTTTGGTTAGGAAGTGAGAAGCATGAAGACAAGGAAGAGAAGACAATAATATTAAAATGGTTTTTATAGAAACAAAGTTGTGATAAGTAGATAATATTGAATCCATATAAGATCGGATCTGAAGGTGAGATATTGTGTTTGTGGTATTTAAAAATTTAAGAGTCTCTTATTTGAAAGTTAACTCTTTAATTTCTGCTGATGATAGCAGGGGTGGTGGCAGCAGCGGTGGTGGTGGTGGGGGCAGCGGTGGTGATGAGATTAAAAAGTGTGCTTTACACTTGATCACTACTGCTTACCTGACAAATTGGTGGTGACAGACGGGATACCCATCACTGTGCACTCGGCAGGTGTGTAGCCCCAGGGTTCATAATAACTGGGGAAAACACCAAGATGACAACCTCGAACAAATTCCTCATAGTCCAGTCCGAACAGAGGGTTTGTAGATGACAAGAATTCAGGGTGAAATACAATCTAGAAATTATATTTGATTGAAACAAATAAATTAACATAATGATACCACATATTATATGCAATCTAAAGATCAAAATTGCACCAGGGCTAAGCATGTAATACACTAATACCATCAAGTAAAACTATTTATTACTAGGCATGTGAAAGGACTGTGTTTTCAGTTCAACACAAGACTGAGATGAGTATCTGAAACATTCAAGAATCAAGACAAGAACAGAACTGTCTCTGCTGGACTAATATTTTCACTGCAATCACAATAATGCTAGCTACTTTTCACAATGCACTGAAGTGCACCATTTATCCCTTTTATAATCATATATCGCAGTCTGTATAGCAACTGGCTGCAGGCAGGATAGCTGATTGGCCAAAATTCGAGTACCAACAGGAGCAAGAGTTTTCTCCTTTCTACAACGTCCAGACTGGCTCTCGGGCCCATCCAGCCTCCTACACAATGGTTACTGGGGGGCTCTTACCACAGGGGTAAAGTGGCTGAGGCGTGAAGTTAAGCACCAGTACCGAAGTCAAGAATATGTGGATCTATAAATCCACTACCCCATACACTTTCATGACATAGTGCTTAATTAGTTAAGCACAGAGGCTATGTTACCTTTATCCTTCTAAAAAAGATTTTACAAATCACTGTATCAAGAAAATTATTCTAGAGTCATGTCTATGTACAATTCTGATGGAAGGGTAGCTTGTGTGGTAATATGAAGAGCAGAAGCAGTTATCTGAATTTTCTCAAAGTCTGAGATTGAAAAAACAATGTCTGAAACAAGGTTGACATATTCTTCCTGAGTCACACTTCTTTTTTTATTGGTAGTGGGGTGAGACTAAGTCCCTTGTACTGTGGCCACTTCTGGCCTATTGCACCAACCCCAGATGATAGGTGAGGGTGATTGTGGAGCAATTGGTGGAGTGAAGATTTGCAGGGGAAACCGAAGTACTCGGAGAAAACCTACCCCAGCACCATTTTGTCCATCACAAATCCCACTTCACCAAACCCAGGATCGAACCCAGGCTGCCTCTGTGGGAAGCCAGCGACTAACCGCTTGAACTACGGTGGAGCCCATCTTCAGGGGATACTCACCGCTATTGGAGTTACTATACTTTACCATTATGGCTTTTCAATTTTGTAATCTTTATGGTATACATCCTGTTGTGTATAATTCACTAGCAGGATATGATTTGAGGCAGCCTGCACAACAATAAGTTCTGATGTTGACATGATAGTGTCTCTCTTATTTCCTGAACTTATTGTTGTGTAGACTGCCTCAAATCATATCCTTTTAGTTTTTACTTTTGTTTTACCGTATGTCATTAGGAGGGTTCAAGAAAATAAGGAGGGACTGAACTTGAGTGGAACCCATCAGCTTCGGATCTATGCTGATTATACAAACTTACTGGCTGAAAACACAAAAATGCAGAAACTCTACCACTCTTAATAAAGAAGTTTGTCAAGTGGTAGTTCTTGGGGTGGGGTGAGACTGTCAACTTGGTATGTCGGCCATTACCTGGCCTATTGCACCAGCCCCGGATGATAGAGATGATAAATGTGGAGCAGTTGGTGGAATGAGAACTGGCAGAGGAAAGTAAAGTACTCAGAGAAAACCTGCACCATTGTCACTCTGTCCACCACAAATACCACATGACCTGACCTGAGAGAAAACCTGGGCTGCTGCAGCGGACAGCCGGCAACTAACCACCTGAGCTATGGCACGGCAATTGGATGGGAGGTTGGGTGGGCCTCAGAGTTGGATTGGACACAGTGAAGAAGCGAAAAATCTCTTGCCCATCAAGAACTGAACCCTAGGTGCCCAGCCTCTGGCCTGTCACTGTATCATACAGCCACTGCCACATTTTCTATCACCACTATCAATGAAACTGAAAGAATGTGTGAATATTGTCAACATAGATGCACACGAACAGAAACAAATCTGTGTATATAAAGGCAGCTGCTTCAAAACTTTGTAAAGAATTCCTTGTTAACAATCCAGTTTCTATTTGAAGTCAACAGCTTAAAAGATATATTAACACAGATTTTATTATGAGAAGCTGCAGAACTGAACATTTATATCTAAAAATGCTCTGGCCCTGAGCAAGCAAAAGCAAATTAAAATGCTGCATGTTATGGGTTAAACTACTGCGTTCTACTAAATCACACTCTCTTAAACCTGAATTATGAATATAGCATGTGATTAGCTAATTTCTCACCTTTACACGATCATGAATCGTGTTGAATAACTGACATCGCCTCACAGAATTGAGCACAGGATCACTCCAGTCATCCACTACATTGTGTGTTGTGATTGGTGGTAACCCATCTCTCTGCAGTGCATAAATACAGCGTTTGATTTTCACCATGTCATCCTTCTGCAGCAGTTCATTTGGGTTAGGCAGTCGTCCACTATAAACAATATAAGAAAGAGATGAGCCACTTTTGCAGAATATCTTAATGTGTATCAGATGGGGAAGCTATACAGCTAAAAATGTGCAACACATAAACTGTTAAAACTTTATTATCACTTATCCTGTTTTTATTTAAAATCAACATTTCAGAGACTCAACTGTCTCCATCCTTGGGTAAAAGCCTGTGGAGATAGAGTTCAATCTCCAAAAAACTGTTTTTAAATAAAAACAGGACAATGGATAATGTCCGAAAATTCAATAATTTTATTAATATATCATCACTACAACTTTCAGATCTTACTTACATTGCATCTACATTACAAAGATCAATTTGTTGCTGCTCTGGTAAAAACTGATATATATTCTGAGAATAATATGAAACTCATAAACAGTTCTGTGAGCAAAATACAGTTTTTTTCACTGTTACTGCAGGTAGTAGATAAATGACCACCAAGTTTTGATGGGTTAATATACAGCAGTCATCTAACTGAAGTACTGAAAAGTTGACTGCACTTACTCGAATAATGCTTTCAGTAGCTCAAAGTACACAGTGTTGAATGATGACTATTGAATAATGAATTGGAAAGGACATAGAAGGAAATGATCATTGCCTAAGTTGAGGTACTACACAACACTTGCCTGGAGGGACTGAGAAAAACCATAAAACAGCTCAAACAGGAAAGCCAGTCTCTGGTTTATGACTTGAACTAGGAGATTCCCAAATACAAATTTGGAATACTACTTGCTCGACTGAGACTTTCACTGTATATAAATGTAATGTATCCAGGCCACACCATAGCTCAAGCAGTTAGTTGCTGGCTACCCACCCCGGCAGCCCGGGTTCGATCCTGGGTCTGGTCAAGTGGGATTTGTGGTGGAAAAAGTGGCGCTGGAGCAGGTTTTCTCCAAGTACTTCGGTTTCAACTGCCAATCTTCATTCCACCAATTGCTCCACAATCACCCTCACCTATCAGCTGGGGCTGGTACAATGGACTTAGTCCCACCCCACTAGCAATAAAAAAAATTTATGATCTGCATTCAATACAGGAACCTGACAGAAAACTAGTGTTTACCTAAGGCATACTTCATACATCCTTTTGCCCATTTTCTGCTGTATATCATTCAGTGTGTCTCGAAGACTCTTTGTTACAGCATGTCCTCTCAAGCTTTCCACATTAAAGTTGTTAGTTTTTGCTGGAAATATGAGGAATGCTACTACGGTGATATCGGGATGAGAGGACTGTAACAATAAAAGTAATAGTACACAAACATTTAGTAAAACTTCTATCCAGAAATGTCATCTGCCTTAATGAAACTACAACTGCTTTTGAAATTTTGGCTGCCATTGTAGCAACCATTAATGTCACCACTACACATACTTACTCCAGGATAAAGATGGAGATCCTGAAAAGGGCCTCCAGTTTGTAGATGTTGGCCATCAATGGCCTACATTTTGATATACTCCAGATTATCCATAATAATGAAGCGGAAAAGATGCATAAACAACAAAGAGCATGATTAATCCAAGTTTTGGGTGTGATTGATAAGCATGATGATTGGTAAGTGTATATATCTGGAAGTGTATCCATAGTGTCTGGATTTTCAGTTACTTGAAAAACGTGCATAGTGTCAGACTGATTCAATTATGGTAGACTCTCACTTACCCAAGGTGGATGAAAAATGACTTTTCCCAGATAACTGTAAACTCTGGATAATCAGTAAAAGGAATATGTAGCTAACTTGTGAACTGGGATGTATAAAATGACACTCAGTATTTGTAAGTGTATTTTATTTTAACATTGTTGGTAGAAACATGGCTGCAGTTTCTGCAAAGTTCCTGTGCTGTTTCTACACGTTTGGGAAAGGACACACCAAAGAAAATGGCAACCACAACTTCCAAGAAACATCACCAATTTCAAGCAGGCAACTGGTTTTCACATTAGCAGGCATACACTGAGGAAACTATGTTTGAGTAGTCGCTCAAATCATCTCAAGTGGTGGCAGTCTAACTTAATATGTCATTGTAATTTTTAATTTCATGTATTTCTCTTCTGAAATGTCAGATAATAATACTGATCGTGTCATAATATTGTGGTGGTTGAGAAGACAAAAGATGAGAGGACAGAAAAGGTGAACATCTCATGTTGGATATTGTCCACTGTTTAAGACAGTGTAATAAAATCCACACTCAGAAAATGGAATGTCTGTCACTATTTAACAAATGTCGACTAATAATAAACCTAACATTCAAACTACAGTACTGTTTTATTTTTACAGATTATTTGGTGGTATGTCAAAAGTCCAAGAGTATTACAGCCAATGGAAAACAATCGTCTTTCATGCCACGTCCCTCACTATCTGCCGGTATTTAAAGATAATGTCTAACATCTAACGCTCCTCTTTATGCTTAAACATTCCAAATAATGTAACAAAAAAGCATTCACTTAACTTACATGAACAAATCTTATGAGGTATTGAGGAGACACATGTGATAAACTGAGTAAGTTCATTTGAGCAACAATGCTTCTGACTTGTACTTGGAAGGAGCTTGGTTTATATCTTGATCAGGAACTTTACTATCTTGAGGTTGGTTGTGGAAGTCCTTGGTCCCTTCAGAGAAATGCTAGAATAGTACTGTCATGTGTAGGGGGTGCGCGTGACGAAATGACGGGTTCTAGTTCGGATGATTGGATTTATTGACAGCTTGGTTACATGCACTCTCTCAATTACACTCAAATTACAGCGCTATCGCTGACTTACATACACCTCATAATCGACTGGCGCGTCGTACACATAAAGTCTTCTAAATTACAGTTGACCTTCTGTATTCCTGGTTCACTTCGCTTGCTTCAACCACTCTCAACTACCCATAACTCGTACTCATACTGCATCAACACTGACGAGTACTCTCATTATGTAGCTTCCACCCTGACCACACAGAAATCATGTTTACTGATTGCCTAGCAACAGTCACTGCACGGACTCCCCTGTTGCGTGACATCACAGCCTAGCGGGGAGGGGGGTTTACCGAGCGTTGTTACACAATGAACACTCATTGTTACGAATATTCCTACACAATGGTCTCAACAATTTTCAATTGTATCGTTGCTCAGCGATGGACGACATATAACATGCCAAATTGCTTCCTCCTTAAGACTGTTCATCCCGAATAGCCTATTGGTGCATCACCGTTCCTTTTCTTCCGAGGTTTCTGTTCATTGCGTCTTGTGATTCGGCTACTCCTCTTGCAGCGACTATTCTCTAGCCGTTACATCCACTTTCTCCTTAAGGCCAGCTTGTCCCGTGCGGGTCACTGCTAAAGTGCTAGGACATCCTGATGTATCTCCATCATCCAAGAATTAGGCCGTGACAGCTCCTTCCATATCCTTTACAATTCACTATTATCCTATAATCTGACAGTATACAATGTGAGTTCTGGATGCCATCATAAAATAAACTACAAAAAGAAAAGTACTTTTGAGAAACACAAAGTACAAAACCACAGGACTGATGTCACTATTAGAGTAAAAAAATTTGTGAATTTTTGTACCCATCATAATGATATGTTTCAATGCACATCATCTTTTTAAGTATACTTGGTTGTCGACTTATGACTGACTTCCATTCTGACTGACAGGTTGTAAGTTGATCTGGTTGTAGGTCAGCCATATATTTATTAACAGCATTTTTTAACCTTCCTAATATTTTTATCATATTTATAATTTATTTTTAAAAACTTTTACATTTTAATCATCTTTTATTTTTCATTTTTTTTGTGGTCGTAAGTCGCAAAGGTCATAAGTTGACATCCAAGTGTAGTTCCTTTCCACACATTTCACCTGCAGCTACACTACTGCTGGAAGCACTCATGCATATCTTTTCTGCAAACTAACTGAAGTGCAACTTTAGCTGCCTCTTTAATCTAATGTTTTACCAAATATATACAAAGCATTTTTTCAATCCAGCAGAAATAAGACAACACTACAAAATAATTTTTTGGCCACCAAGAAAGGTAGGAATCCCAATTTAGTGATATGAAATAAGAATAAGAATAAAAAAATCATTCCAGGTAAGTTGAAATATTACATTTCATCAAAATATGAACATCTGCTTTGCCAAATCAATACTTAGGCTCTCACAGAAGGCAATAAAACAAAATTTCTCATGTGGACCAAAATTAAATAAATCAATAATGTTTAGCAAAGGACACATGACATTACATTCCACAAAAATTTGTTCAGTCAGCATGACATTATGTGTAACTGACACTTTTCTTTCAATTAATTCATTCAAACTGTCAGCTACACGGTCCACATGGCCAGATCAAAGTCCTGCTAGTTGCTTACCTTATTGTGAAAATTCAGAATGACATTTTTCATGGCCCCAAAACATAACATGATCTTTAGAGCTTAGCCAAGCCAACTACACTCTGCAACTTACCTTCAGATAGTGGTTTAATCGAGCTAATGCTTCAATGAATATATCAGCTCCTTTGTTTCCAAATTCATATCGGCCAGCGATGAAGAAATATAGAGTCTTATCCAGATCAAAATCATAGTGCCTGAAAACAAAAAGGAATACGAGTATAGTGCCTGAAAACAAAAAGGAATACGAGTATAAGAGTCCTTATTATAATTTGAAACTGCATTTCAAAAACATTATCAAAAGTTTACATGAGCAGCAGTCTTGCCATACATTATATATTGACAAATACCATCTTAAGTGCAACAATTTTATTGTAGTTTTTACTTCTTTTTCCTCCTCCACACTACATGTTTTGGCCCTAAATGGCCATCATCAGGTGTGTATTACTCACGTAGCTGTTACACTGCTTGTTAAAATTTAAAATCACCAGTCTTTCTAATTGTATAAAATCTTTGTTAATCTACACGCGTCGATTTAATTTTTAAATTAGCACTTTTTAAAACTTTAATTCAAGTTAAAATGTCTATAATATCTCTGTTCTCTTTCTTTTTCAAATTTTTTCTTTTTCTTTTTCAAATTTTTTAATTATAGACATATAATCTTATAGACATTTTAACTTGAATTAAAGTTAAAAATCAAATCGACGCGTGTAGATTAACAAAGATTTTATACAATTAGAAAGACTGGTGATTTTAAATTTTAACAAGCAGTGTAACAGCTACGTGAGTAATACACACCTGATGATGGCCATTTAGGGCCGAAACATGTAGTGTGGAGGAGGAAAAAGAAGTAAAAACTACAATAAAATTGTTGCACTTAAGATGGTATTTGTCAATATATATTGTGTGAGTGTAACAGGATGCTGAAATATAATATTGTCTTGCCATACATATCTGGCATATAAAGGAGTGTTTCTGTATTCTTGTTTTCCTTGTTCTTAATAAGAGCAGAGCGAGACATTTTTCTGAAATTTAGATGACTTTGTAATATTCACATTAATATGTGACAAGCTTTGTTCTCTCCATTCTGAATGCTACACAAGGCAAAATCATAGAGTGAGAAAGCTGATACTAACTGCATGCACATGTGCACAAACGCACACACACACAGTGAACTACTTATTCATCGTGTATTGTATTAAGGCTTTTTCTCATTCAGCCTCACCCATGCACTAATGTTTGTAACGAAAGGACAAGGGACACGAACCTATTCGGTTAAAGAATTTTTAACTTAAATAACAAAAAGTTAAAAAAAAAATCACACTGGATAGAATTGTTTTATCGTTTGTAATAAGTTTGTATTTCCACTATAATTTGATTATCAGTAAGTACAGGAAATATATGTTAATGCACTATCTCAAATAGTACTTCAGCTGGAAGAAAACTAACCCATAGAAGTGTCCTCGAACAAACTCGTGGATTTTCTCCTTTGAGATAGCATGTAAATTCTGAAATTCATGAATTGCTGAGAACTTCTTCACATTTAATCCATTTGGTGTGATGACATCCGGTTTCCTTTTCAAGAGATGTTCAGACTCATAGCCAGTAATTTCTGACACAGTGGTGAACACATGTGCAAGATGAGATGCTGCTCGCTCCATGCAGTAGCGATGATAAATCTGTCTCTTTCCAGCTTCCTCATCCACAGAAAACTGCCACAGCAGACACAGGTACACTTATAATGTAAATATACTCACTGATACAAGGTTAGTGAATATCAGCACACTTGTTGATTTCTTAATTTAGTGGGTTACAAATCTGCATATACAATTCTTACATTAACCAAATAATTCCTCACCACACCAAGAAATTTTTGGGAAAAAACAAAAGCTGGTTCTTAACAGAGTCAGAATTCTTTTTAATGCTTCCACTGGTAAACATGTTATGGAATAGTAGATTCTAAAGAGTTCTGATAATGGTGTATAACAGTCAGAAATTACTGGGTTTTTGGACTTCATACAAAATCCCAGTGTTGCGTCTCAATTTTGAGATTGGAAATTGTAAGGCATTACCTAAATATCGAGACTTGCGAAAAGTGTTTTGCAGCCATTACTAAGGCAACTAGGTTAAGAATGTAGATGATCAGCATTTATGCGTAATCACATAAGTAAGAAGCTTTGCTACGGGGCCACTGGAGATGGGAATAATATTATTATTTACACAGCGATGAGACACCATCGGCCCGCCCACAACCCCAGGGAATAACCAATTAGAATATAACTTTGGGAATTGAGAACAAAAAGGGGAGTTAACCTCCCTCTTTCGCTAACAGCCGATTCAGCAAGTTAATAATATAAATTGCCGAATTTAGGAGACTTAGGGATCTAATCTCAAAGATAATATTCAGTTGTCAGCCGGAGGCACTATTCAATATGGGTCTGACGAGTGCTGGAAGTTGGCCTGCATTCTTTTATGTCAAGTAAGTCACGTTTACTCATGTAAGCCATGTTGTTAAATATTATTGTTGATAAAAGTGTGTGGAAAATATTGAAAGCAAACTCCAGTGTGCTCGGCGAGCCCTTAGCGGAGAGTAATAATTATGTAACAAGTAATTGCCTAGGAAGATAGTCCGGCAATATGTCTGTGTTATAGTGTATGTGTTAAGATTACTGGTAGTGTGTAGTGACAAATATAGTATGTGGGCTATTAATATGTATAACTTTACGGGAGGATAATTTTAAGGGAGAACATGAGGAAGCATAGGATGAAGTAAAGACCCTATGCAGACAAGACTGTAGGTCGGTCTTGTTAATATTGTAAATAATGTAAATAAGAGTGTAAATAGACAGGGTAGTTAGAGTAGGATGTACCGGGATTGTGATTCACACCTCAAAATCACCTTTCCACGACCGATCCCGAGGATCCTACCAAAATGAAAGGCAACAGCAGCCGAATGCAACCACAATTCAGGGGAGGTACTACTAGACAGGGATAGGCACCCGCCACGCAGGCAGCGTTTAGTAGCCTTGGTATCAATGCCCCCTTAAGAATAATAATAATGTAATATGTTGCAACCTGCAGACTATATGAAGGGTTGTCAAGAGGGAGCTATGACAGTATGTCAGGGGGTAGTTCCCACCCTAGAGATGACAGATGATAGGTAGAGGCGGGTCAGACCTGACACGCCCGCTCTACGCCAATAATAAGAGGTGACAGTGATGAAAGGGCCAGCCCACAGAGGACGCTCGACTACCGCGCTACCGGCCCTTAGTACTTTCATCACCTCTCTTAGTATTTTCACCAACCTTCGTACGAGATAATAGATGGTGGCAGCTATATTATTGAGAAGGAAGTCCAGAAACAGAGGAATCCTAGCTGAGGGTAAGCTAGGATTATGGTGTTAACTCCTTACAGCGTAAGCTGTGGTGGCAAGGAGGGGTACCTCCACGCCCCCCCGCACTACGGCGTTACACCCAGTAATTCTCAGTATTATACATCAACAGAACCCTTTAGAATCCACTTGTACAAAAAGGTATGGACCCAGCATATACCTTTCCTTTAGGAAATTAGAACACTTGGCAAAGTTATGATCTGTAGTCTCTTAACTAGATCTCTACAGGAATTATGGGATTTGACACCCATCATGATTCTAACAATTTTCTTTTACAATGTAAATACCTTAGAGTCAATTTCACCAACCACACAACACGTTTTTATTATTGTCACACTACATGTTTCGACCTCAAGAGCTCATCCTCAGGTGTACGAACACAGTTGCACAATCACACGCAATCATATTCGTTTTTCCACTTATTTCGATCCTGTATCCTGTTGGCATTTTATTGCCTAGTGAGTATGCACCACTTATACATCAAGAAATTTAATTGGAATAGGCAAATGGTGTTCGTAATGATCTTGCTGCCAACAGAATAGAATGCCTGGTAGCTCCACATGGGGGGGGGGAGTTGGACCATTTGGAATTTCATTGAAAAATTTGTGACTCGGTCTTGTCAACAAACGGTGCTCAGCAAGAAGCGCTGATAGACCAAAATGTAGATATAGAGGTACAACTGCATTGATCACTTCATGGAATCACGGAACAAGTAAACAAGGTGCAGGGTCTGTCATGTCAAATGCTTGACTCAATGCAGGGAGTGTGATGTTGGAATTCATGCGAAGCATTTTGTTGTATACAATACAAACAAAGGAAGTCTGAAAATGGACATGAGAAGTCATTGCAACAAGATGTCTGAAGTCATTTTAAAAATAAATGAGTTTTGGGGCAACATTCTGACATTATTAAGCTAGGCAAATTCCTTTATTCCCCTGTCTTTGCTTCTAGTTTTTCCAAGTTTAACAGTAAATTTGTGATCAGCTCTTGAGAACTGCAGGCCATTTCTTATGATTAATATATAATCATGATTTAATACAAAATGATCACTAAACATGCAAACTGCAAGCACGATCACAGTTCATTACAGAATGGCCAATAATAATCCACAGAAATGTCTGTTCACTACAAAATTTCCCACATTGGCATAAAGCTCAAGAGAAATCTGTCTGGGAATTCCTGGGTCACATCTCATATTCACTAATCATCAGAATCACCATGAAAGTAACTTACCGACTAGAACAACTAACAGCAAGTGTGTTGTACTTTCTTGCATAATTATGTTTCCACACGGTTTATACACTCCTACTTTTATATATGACATTTTTTGGTGTGGGGAGGGATATTTTTAGACTTTACAAAATTCAGGATGGCACATAACATTAATGAAAAATAAAATTAAAGTTAAATGCATTATAGCAACATGATATGGACAATTTTCAGACATGTTTTCCGCAAAATTTATGCACTGGTCGAAACACTGCCAAGGGGCGCTTTCATGTCAGTGTTAACAAACCACATGGTGGAGCCCACAGGAACAATTATCCCATTGCCACACTGGATTCAACTTTAATTCAATTTTACACACAAACAATCCAATGACTGAAATTTTATCAAAGGACTTTTTCATTTCAGTGTTCATCAAGGAGCTGTGTGGTGGAATCTGCAGGCACAAATAACCATACTATGTTGACACACCAGACTAAACTTTAATTACTTTTTCCACGAAAGTTATGTATCAGTCAAATTTTATGAAGGAGCATCTTCATCTCACTGTTCTTCAAGAAATTAATTATGTGATGGAGTCTGTAGGCATGAATATCCTTACTGTGTTCCCAAATTGCACTCCATTTAAATTATGTACTGGTTGAAATTTTAACAAGGGGAATTTTCATCTCAGTGTTCACCAAGGAATCACGTCTGTATGCAGGAATATACCTACTGTTGTCACACTGCATTCAGCAGGTGACTGCCTCAGTTTTATATTTACTTACTTACTTATGGAGCCGAGCCCTTCTGGAGGAGCCGCCAATTCTGCAGCTAGTCAAGAATTTCCCAGCATTTTATGGATCCCGAATGTTCATTACCGTGTTCACAAGAGCCCTCCACTGGTCCCTATCTTGAGCCAGATCAATCCAATCAATACCACCCCATCCTATCTCATCCCACTACGCCTTGGTCTTCCCAGTGGTCTCTTTCCTTCTGCCTTTCCCACCAATATCCGATATGCATTCCTCATCTCCCCCAATCATGCTACATGCCCTGCCCACCTCATCCTCCTTGACTTCATCATTCTAATTATACTTGGAGAAGAGTACAAGTTATGAAGCTCTTCATCAGTTTAATGCTTAAAATTATGCTCTGAAAAGTGGTATTCATATATTTTCCAAACATCTTAAACAGATGAATTCCGGGATAAAACAGTATGTTAATTATGCAAATAAATACAGCATCATTAGTTTGACAGATAACATCTAAATGGCAAGGACCAGGAAGGTTCACAGTGCTATGTGAATGAAATCAAATCGTGGTAAGACAGCTGCAGCTGAATAATAGTAAGATCTCCACATTATGCACTACTGATACTTGCCTCTAAAACAGTGTAACATACCTTGTCCAAGTTATTATAGAAGTCTATGTTGCCAGCACATAAATAACGTCCCAACAGAGTTGCATGTGTTGTAAACACTGTTGCCACATCTATATGTCTAGTACGGAGAGCTATGAGGCCAACACCAGCTTGCCATTCATGGAAGTGAACCACTATTCTTGGCACATAATCTGAATATTCTTCAGCAACCTTCCGGAACTGTAAAATTATGTATGAACAATTTCAGTCATAAGTCATAAGTCATAAGTCATAAGTATGTATAAACATTCTCAGATCTTGAACAATAACAAAAACTCTTATAGGCTGAATGCAGTAATGTTTCATTTCAGGAGGCTGGGGGAAGTAAAATATCAATTAACAAAAACTATAGTTTAACATACAGAGTCACAAATAAATTATTTTGCTAATATGAATGTTGATCCTTGAAAGAACATCTGGTCAGATAAAACATTTTCTTTATGTCATACTCCCAGATAATTTAGGGAGGTAGCTGCACACATAGATCCCAGCAACTAAATACAGACCTACATGAATGCATATAACTTAAGCCATTCATATCATTCTGAATTTATTTTTCTTCAAGAATTTTCTAATGCTTTTATATAAAAATTATTTGACCTTAACAGCCACAAAATGAGAACTAAACATCAGTAAAACTTAAAGAGGAGGAAAAATCATGACAAAGCCTGGGCAATATAAATTTTATTTCAGTACACTTCAACTTTACCTGCAAACACACTAGGGCACTCATTTTCTTCCCCTGATATCAGTAAGATTACCAGAAGATGAATAGACAGTGTTGCAGAAGAAAAGTCTTTTGGCTATCAATTATCAATTTTCAAGTCTGAATTGAGAAAAAATTCTTGACCTCAGTTTGAACATTAATTTTTCACTCTCAATCTTCAGGAATACTGTAACAACTGCTTTTGCTTTGCATACTGGGGTTATGACAAAAGTGATCAGTACGGCACTTGCCTGAATGGAAGATGAGTTTTGTGAGAGGAGCTTGATATATTATTGAGCGTGAGCCTGAATAAGATACAGGATCGAATAAGTGAAAAGACGAATGTCATTGTGTGTAATTACACAGCTGTGTTCGTACACCTGAGGATGACCTCTTGAGGTCGAAACATGTAGTGTAATAATAATAAAAAAATATGTTGTGTGGTCAGTAAAATTGACTCTAATATTGACTAAATACACAACACGATGCAAGAAACAATTAAAGTCTATGATGTCCATATTAATATGGGACAGGATTAAATTAGTTCTAAATGTGGACATTTTAATAAATAAATATCAGAGTTCCATTACATACACAATATTTTGTTGCATACCACTCATTAACTCCTACTAATGTTGAAACTATTCTGTAATCAGCCAAATAATCTTTGTTCTATAACAACTACATAAGTGTATAAATACAACATGCCTCTTCGATAAACTGTGCCACCATGTAGCCAAGAATTACAGCATCATTAGCTTCAATGTCAAGGTGCGGGATGCCCAAGTTACACTTATTCCAGAGTTCTTGTTTGTATTCATCCAGTTTCCATGCACCAGATCCAATATCAAAAAGGATGATCTGAGGGTTTCCATCTACCAGCCATGCTCCTGTGTGGATCTACATATAAAAAACATCCGAAGTTAATAACATCAGAGTAATAACTACATTTTGTGTAAATGTAACAAGATTACAAAGAATTCTGGAATGTGATTCAGTGTTGTCTGCTGAAGTTTACTAATGTATCTCCAAAATGTTGGTTAACTTCTATAATCCTACATGGCATCACATCCCAAAGAATAGTCTTCATAGCCACAGATATAATAACCTAACATCTCATGGAACAAGAAAGCAAAACTTCTTTTTTATGAGCACTGTGTATCATTGGGGTGTGTGATAGCGTAGTTGGTTGAGGCACAATGCTACAAGCCAGAAGGCTGCGGGTTCAAGTACTGATGAGGTCATTGGATTTTCTCAATTGACCTAATCCTTCCAGCCACACTATGGCCCTGGGGTCGACTCAGCCTCTAACAGAAATGAGTACAAAGAATATTCTTGGAATATAAACAAATGCCATCAGATTTTAACACTTCCAGAAAAGCAGACGCTTTAAAAATTATCTACAGGCAAATACAGTGATATTGATATTTAGGGTGTCCTTGGAAGCAGAGGATTTGAACACTAAACTGAGGAAAAAATTAAAGGGATGAAACACTGAAATTACCACACTTGGGATCATTTAAATTGAACATTCATCATCAGCTACTTCAAGGTAGGCTTTATTAGCCTGTTTCAGGTCACAGACCATCCTCCCACTATCTTCACGGTTCTATAACACTTCTTTCTCCATCTGGCTGTTAATTCCTAACTTTTTGGGTCAATCTTGAAGAGCCCATTTTAGATGTGATTATGCCACTTGTCTCTATAGCCTTGGGTTCTTTCTTCTAAAGCATATATTTGTAACGCGCTGCATACTGTCATATTTCATACATAGTCTGTAAGTGTATACCTAGAGATGCACCTTTAAAAATTGAATGTAAAATGAGAAAGCCTTAAATTCAGAAACACCAAATGGGGGTTGTACTGTACTTGTTGTAAACTATAGAGTGTCCAGATGAAAGGTATCCAAAATAAAACGATTATATCTTAGAAAGCATTTATTACACACATTTATGTACATTACAAAGGGAAACCATCGGTTTTTTGTGACCATATAATTTTCTCAATAAATTTCAATGTGGCCTCCCTTGGTGGCATGACAAATATTCAGACAATATTTGACATCATTCCACATTGCTTAAGGCATGTTTGGTGTTACCATAGCCACAGTGCATCCCTTATGCAGGCTTTCAAGTGTTGAAGGTCATTGATCTTAACCTGGTAGACAATGTTCTTCACATAACACCACAGGAAAAAATCCAGTGGGGTTAAATCTGGTGACCTAGGAGGCCAGCGACTTGTCCACCTCTGGCGATCCATCTTCAGCCATCTCTCTGTCCAGTTGATGCCTAACATTGTGGCTGAAATGTGGCAATGCCCCATCTTGTTGGAGGATAGTTCGAGGTGGTAACTGGGGCAGTGCATGCAGCTCCAGCATGTCCAAGTATGAATGTCCGGTCACACTCTTTTCTGTAAAGAAAAATGGTCCAATCAACTTGTCGCGCATTAAGCTGGCCCACACATTCCCTTTGGGGCTGCCTCTCTCTAACTCACATGTGACAGGTGGATTCTGACTGCCCCAAATCCTGCAGTTGTACCTGTTTACACCTTCACTGACATGGAATGTTGCCTCATCCGAGAAGCACTCTTGGCAGAGGAAATCGGGTGATGCGTCAATTCTTTCCAGCAAGTCAACAGCCAAATTTGTGCATGCGACTTGGTTACTCGGTTTTAGTGCACGAATCATTTTAATCTTGTACGCTCTTAGGAGGAGCCTTTTGTGTAGCACTGTTGAATGTGGAATTTGTATGTAACTGCAAGATAAAAGAATGAATGGATTTGCGCAGACTTTGCTGGAATCCGTCTCTAATGCGATTAACATTTTCTTCAGAGGTCCGTGCTTTCCAGGAGATGTTACATGCAACAGGCTACCTGCTGTCCTCAGTTTCATGTCCCAGAACTGAATGGTTTTCCATGTAGGCTGACGTCCATATTGCATTTTAAAATGATGCCGGACAGCCGTAAGAGATTGCAACTCTACTAGCCACAACAAACACTGAACCTGTTCCTGTGGTGTTGACATCATTACTGAGTTCGCTGAAGGTCATCAGCTGTTGCGTGCATGCAAGTCAGGCATGGAAAAAAAAACTTTCAGAGTTTTTGTGTCCAATGACATAAACCAGATATGTGTATGACAATTAGTGTCCAAAACAGATCTTTTTTTTTTTATTTTGGATACCTTTCATCCAGGCACTCTGTATGTAACTATAACATCAGTAGTCAAGGCACGGAGAAAAAACAGTAACACATAAAGAATTATATTTATGATGAAACTAAGAGCCAATAAATGCATCCTGCCACTTAGTACAAAATACCTTTTATTGTCCCTTTATACAAAATTAAAATTAAAGTTAAGTAACATAAAATGATATTTTATCCACTGATTTATATGGGCATGGAACTTGGGCTCTCATTTTGAGGGGAGGCCAAACACTGAAAATATACTGTGACAGAATTTGAACCCATGAAACATGAAGCAATGGATACCATCACTGAATAACAAGAAGACATCCAGAAGATTACAGTCTTCTGGGATGTCTCTCCAAGAAGTTTGGTAGATGAATGCCAACATTTCTGAGAAATATGCTGCCTCTATCTTGTATCCTGAAGATAGGGGCAGCAGGTTATTCCTAAATGTTTATACCCATCTACAAAACTACAGCACATCGTGTTCCTGAAGACCAAAGTACTGACACTCACCACCATGGGAACCTTACACCTCACATGCAAAATTTGGTGGGAGAAAGTTTTTCAGAAACTGAGAGACAGTTGGAAAGATAATATTAAAACAGGATTTAGACTGTGCGGATATGAACTGAATGTATCAGTTCGGAACAGGATCTTATATCCAACTTTTTTTATGATGAAATTTTTGGTACTTTTACATCAGAATTCTGCAAACAATTGCCTCAGGAATAGCCTGTACAAGGGGATTCAGATTTATATAACATTAGGGCTTCTACCTTGAATCCTTTTTCTCTCATCTTGCTGACAGCTGTGTATAAGGGTCCAGTGAAATCTGATTCCTCAACTTCTGTTCGAGCTGAGTGCTCTTTGTATGGACCCAGCAAGCAGTACTGATCCCCCATCTCTTCTGTTGATACATATGCCTTTGATCGAATTACAGTATAAATACCTCCAACTGAAACATTAATATTATAATGTATTGGCTCATAAGTAATATATAGGAAGTTATTCCTGTACCTAAGCACCATGTCATGTAACATACATGAAACGGAGGTAAAGTTGGTAAACAAATGTTAAAATAAGGAGTTCTGAGCAGGACTCACAATCTACTCTCCTATTACAAAGATTTTTAATTCCACAGATCCATTACTATTGTTATTTCACTTTATTTTCCTTAAGAACTAATTACTAAGTGTAGATATGGTCTCAGAGATTCAAACCATCATCATGTTTATAACTGCTGATTTACATAGAATATTCCATATATAATATGCAGGAATGTTTATGATCTATTTCTTTTATTGCTAGTGGGGTGGGACTAAGTCCCTTGTACTGCGGCCACTTCTGGCCTATTGTACCAGCCCCAGATGATAGGTGAGGGTGATTGTGGAGCAACTGGTGGAATGAAGATTGAGAGGGGAAACCTGCCCCAGCGGGATCAAACCCGGGCTGCCGCAGTGGGAAGCCAGCGACTAACCGCTTGAGATATGGTGCAGCAATGTTTATGACCTAACTCTACCAAATTTCACATGCCTAACTCCACCAAACCAAGAGCTAAAGAATATTTCTGCATGGTCTCCATATTGTTTCTTCACATTCTACATAAAAAAATTACCTCAGAAAAAGCTGAATATATGTCATCATTTCAGTACCATAAATTAAATTTTGCTTCTACCTTATAAGTTTGATGTGTAAACGATATAGTGATTAATGATTGTAGCAGTAACTTCTAATGGCATAAAATTTACATCAACTTTCACGAAAATTGCTTAACTAGTTAAGAATTTGAAAGGGCATCAGACACACAGATACACACAAACATACAGCACACTGATCTTCAAGACACAAATCTTAAGCACTTAACTGGAATGATGACATTTAATTAGGATTGCTGGGTTGTGTTGCGTACAAGAGACACATACTCATATACTACACAATGTAACGTCCTGAAAAACAACTTACTTCCGATTGTTCTCTGATCTATTAGGTAACTAACTGATTTTCACCAGACTACACAGTGTTATATCTCAGAAGACATAAGTCTTCAGTCACTGCCGTGACAGCCTCAAATCCAACATTGGCGCCTGCTAACTCAGTACGTCACATGAATATTTAACTAAACTTCATTGGCTCCCTCATAAATATAAAAAAGTGGCATATGATGAAGTACAGATCCCAATAAGACCCATTTCTTCATGTTGTAATTATTCAGCGAAATGCAAGATAAATTAATTCTGACTCTGCAGTATGTCATCTCTACTGTGATTGGCTACGCAACAATATTCTCATCCACAGATTTTCACAGCATGTATCCAATGTATAATTTGTCCATTAGGGTTGAGCTGCTTCATGAATTGAAGCTGTTCCAGTGTTTTGGAGTACATGCCAGTCTTAATCTTCAGGGTGATTTAGGCATATGGAGATGTGGCTTAATATTAGTATTATTATTATTAATATTTCACTGCAATTGGATGTTCACTTGTTGGCAGTAGATCTTACACTGATACAGACAAGGAAAGACTATGCATGAAGGGGGGGGGAGTACATACAATAAACAAGGTACACACAGTGCAAATCCAACAAGTTTCCATTCAGACTCCACTTAAGGCCTCTTTACTTGTAAATGCTTCCCTAACCCTCTTCATTCTTTGAAATGAGAGCCGAGGGGGAGGAGTCTATGCCTGTGATGAATGCAGCTGTCCAAGGTGAAAAGTGATCATGACCTGATATATCTCTCACAGTGGAAGCACAGGTGGGAGTGTGCAAAGTGGATAGCCCCTTATATCAGGATGCATCTCATTCAATCTCATTCTACTGAAAGTGGTGACTCAAATGTATGCTGAAAAGAAAACTTCAACAGACAATGAAGCAAACACCCCTTAAAACCAAAAATGACAACATTAAGAATAGTTTTACATCACCAATTAATGAATATAAAAATCAATAAGGTATGCAAAACAAAACAAAAAAAATGCATTCGGAGAATAGAGTATTTCATTAGAGGTTAATTTTCGATTCATGATTTCATACGAAACAATGGTGACCTGTTTTAAAGTAACAGTACTATACCGCTAAACCACTGACTGATGACTCCATTACCAATTTCATTAATAATGAAATAATAAAGTTCACATAATGAAATAATAAAGTTCACATAATGAAATAAATTTTAGAAGCAACAAAATTAAGTGTATTTAATCATACCAGTTATATAAATTAAGTATAATATATCAAATACTTCAGTAAATTTGTACTTTTTGTGAACTGTTCATAGTATATCAGTTGATCAGGAAGAATGCACTTTATTTTATACTTCGTGTGTCCCAATACAAGAATTCTGTTAGTCTTTTGTAATATTTTCTCACCTTTATTAGCAACTTCCCATGCAGCTTCAAAAGTCCAGCGGTTCTGGATAGAGGCCATCTCACCTTTATCCATAAAAGCTAAGAGTTCATTTTGGCTTTCCATGCGGTAGAAACGCCGTGATGCTCGATCCCGTGACATTTTTGACGATTTTTGTCACTGTATTCTTCCTGCCTTTAAACAAAATATTGTCAATTAGATAAAGCAGGGAACTATGTATATGTTACATTCTTATACATAACAGATATTAAATATGTAGAAAAACATCATACAGCACACTACTACCTACAACTCTCTGACACCTGACTTAGCTTCTAAGCAAAACATACACTTAAAATGGTAAATGTCAGAAGGCTGTATCCAACTGTCCATCCATCCATCCATCCATCCATCCACATGGTTTTCCTCAAAACTATTTACTTGATTCCATGGTCAGATACATGAAACTAGTTCCTGATGCCAAATGTATAATGGTGGCACTGATGTGGGGACCCCATAATCCAGAAATTTCAATTCTGGTATATCTAATACTACTAAAATGATTATCAAATTACTCTGATGTAGCAGTAACACTCTAGACTTGTATTCTTGAGGGGCCCAATTCTAATTCTGGCCAGGACTCACACTATTTCAACTAAGGTCTTTTGTTCCTTTCTTCAGTCCCTCCCTGCAAATGCCTCGATATGGCCATGCTCTCTTCCTTCCATACGCTTTCCAGTTCCTCTGACAACCATCCTACAACTGGAGGCTGTCAGCCCGAGAAACTGGCAGTGTTGTAAAATAAACCACAAAATTATTACAGGGTTGACCATTCTCCCCCTCTCCAAAAACTATAAATTTCAACTGCGACAATTAAAATTAAATGATGATGTCACCGGTATATTAATAATCTAAATTTCATTACCTTCTTGCTATTGCCCAGGTTGACATTTCATTTTAAAGTTCACTGTTGACCGTGGTATTTATACTGAATGCAATTTTGAAATGTGCATTTTTATTTCTCCCCTGCCAAGCGTATCAGTTCCAAACATAGTTATGCTACCAACTGTTGCCTCCTGCTGCTCTAAATTCAAAACGCGACCTAACATATTCAATGCAGATAGGGCATATCAACATCAAAATCTGTTTTAAATGTGTCGTTTTTAACTACTTTCCAGACACATGCTAAAATTTCACTTTATCACCGGAAAATAACTGTAATTTGTACCATGCAAACATATTTACCTTCTTTGGCTTGAAATTAGCTTCCTAATCAAATCAGCCACTCAATATTACGAACCACCGGTCATCAGAAACACAACATACCACTTACGGAAACATTTAAGAACACATGAAGGTCACGACCACAGGGGTCACCATCTATCACGGATCGCGAGCTGCTCAACACGAACTGAGCGTAATAAAGCCATACCCGTGGACTACGGAGATGGCGTTCGCTGTCGAGCTTCACAGATATTACAAAAAATTAAACGGGAATCAACTAATTAAGATTGTTCAATGGAACTGTAGAAGCTTAAGAAGCAAGTTCCCCGAATTCCAGCAAAGGAGCCGAAACATAGAGATCATAATATTATCAGAGTCCTGGTTTGACGGAGCAGGAAGTGTATGTACATGAAAGGGTTTGACATGGGGAGAAAGGGAAGGAAAGGCAGGTGGTAGTGTTGGCATTTTTATAAATAACAAACTGAAATAGTCACGTAAAGATGGCCAGTATAATGGTGATGGCAAAACTGAAGTGCGTGTAATTGAACTGGCCTAGATAGAATATTAATTGTGTAATGTTACAGGTAGCCGCACATGAAAACGTGCCGAGGGCATGGGAACAATTCTTCGTATAATTCGAAGGTAAATTCTTGATTGGCGGATACTTTAATGGACACCATCATCTGTGGGAAAATTCGAAAAATTGTACTAGGGGTAACAACGTGTTCCATTGTAACACCGAATTGGAAATAAACATTACGTTGTTATATTTTAGCGTCCTGTTGCACTGATTTATGTCCATGATTTATTCCAGCCGTCTTACAGTGCATACACTCATCCACCTCACTCTTCACTCCTGCACTACATGTTTCGGCGCAAAGGTGCCATCTTCAGGTGCTTTTCGATTTACGTTAAACTACTTCACTGCATGCCTTGCCAGTAGTTTAACGTAAATCGAAAACCACCTGAAGATGGCACCTTTGTGCCGAAACATGTAGTGCAGGAGTGAAGAGTGAGGTGGATGAGTTTATGCACTGTAAGACGGCTGGAATAAATCATAAACTTTACGTTGCTAAATGATGGCTCACGGACATAAAATCTCCGGCGCCACAGGACCTAAGGCAGCCTTCCACCTAACTTTTGTGGACCAAAGATCAGCATGGTTATGCACCTGGAAAATTTGAACAGACCTATTGAATAGCGACCATTTTCAAATTTTCATCAAGTATAAAAGCGTAATAGAACCAAGAAAAGGCTCTCTCTGTTCCGTCCGTTGTGCCTCTTAACTTCTGTGATTTTTTCCCCTTCACTTTTTCCATATAGGCTGCATAGTAAAGATACCGATTGGACTGCATTTATGGAAAAGTTAAAAGAAAAAATCACGGAAGTTAAAACGCACAACGGACGGAACAGAGAGAGCGATGTTAGGGAAATGTATGAGAACTTTATCCTGATAATTAAAAGGAAATTAGAAAAGATCAATCCTAAAAGAAAGAAAACGAAAAACAACCCCAGGAATGGAGGACAAAGAAAAATATGGAGTAAGGATCAGTAACCAATGTGTGTATGGTGGAATAAAGAATGCGATAAACTAATTATAATCAGAAAAGCTAAATTTTTTAAACCGAAACACTGTAAAACTGAAGAGATATAGTATTTGAAATACAAAAGGGAGGCAATTAGCGCAAAAATAGACTGAGAAAAATCAAACACGAGAATTGCAACATTTTATGCGAGGGAATAGATAAATTCACGAATCCATCTTACGTTTGGGATAGAATGAAAAGATACAAATTTAGATACTCAACTAATGAACTCATCTTATCGATTAAAAATCTCGGCTTCCAACCGAGCCCGGGACGGGATGAAATAGACTACCTTATAATACTTCACAATGTTCCAAATGAAGCCTTAGAAATCATGCTACAAATTCATTATGATATTTCAAGAGCAAGAGTGTTTCAAGACGACTGGAAAAATAAAGTGTTCTTTATCTCTAAGACCCACAGAACGAGTGTAAGACTTATATCCTTGGCATCATGCGTGTGCAAGTTATTAGAACAAATGATAAACATGTGCACGTGCTGGTGGCTAATATATATAACTATAACCGATTACTCCTTTTTAATAATATACTTCGCCTAATTTATGTATACAGTTAATTTTTTATAACTACTGTATCTTGCAAGATTTAAATTAGGAATTTGTGGAATTGCGTAAATAATCACGCACCCTATTACGTCATGGGTTATACACTAAGTGGAGGATGAAGGGACAAAAGATCACTGTGGTCGCGGTGCAAGGGCCAAGAAGGCCCACCCCTTATACATTCATTCAAGTGTAGGATGATGTAATTGCCGCATGACTTCTTATGAAGCTGATAATACAAGGGTTCTCACTTTGTTCAGCAAAATATGATACGTAGTTAGGGCGATACTTCCCAGGGTATAGCCAATTAGAAACACTAGGTATTACATGACCTGCTAGCGGTCGGCGACGTGATACGATTTTCTTTGTTCAAAAACAGACAACGCCTGACACTAACAGTCAAGACGAGTGTAAGTGTCTCTCCTCAAAACCGTAACAAAGGACTACATAGAGTCCTAATCGAGTATTACTAATGATATAAATTCAGAAGAAATTAATAAAGTGTGAGTGTATGTGAATTTGTCATTGGTTTTGTTAACTGCCTTGTTGAAACCAAGGCCCACTTAACGACCCTGTGAAAATATCATGTTCCCGACTGGGTGGCGCCTAGTACATCGTACTCCGGAACATCACAGTTGTCCAACAATCTTAGGTGAGGCTACGTCTCTGCCTGAACCTTCGGAGTCTCTACAAGGTGATTCACAGCGAGCATCTTCGGCCACCTTAACCCCACGCGCAGTGGGAAAATTGACTCGACCACTACTTAAAGTAGTTTTCGACAAGCGAAAAAGAAAAAAAATTGTGGTCAAAGACTCACAACGTGGTAATGACTTTTCGCCACATAGTTCTGAAAGAAACAGAAGGACAGGTGGCCCTAATAGGAGTTGATGATTGTAGAAATTTAGAAAACTAGTTTCAGGAACGTTATGGACCAAGTGTCTCCAATGTTGAAGACCATAATATTTCCGATCCTACCCTTCACAGTGAAATTAATTCCAGTAATCAGAGTGAAGTAACTGAATTAGATGACTCTTTAGAAGTATCCAATACAATGGAACAACTTGTGTTGTACGTACACAGTGTGTCCAGGTTCTGTTAGGACTGTGTTCATTAAAAATACAATACGTGAATTATTTTCAAAATTTCACTCTCTTTATTCAAAATAGTCTCCTTCTGAATCAATACATAGCTGGAATCGATAGAAAAGTTTTCGAAAACACGAAAACAGTCACTTTACTCCTTTTGTGGAATCGCATTTAATCCTGCGGTACATTTCCTTTGGATGTTCTGGATGGTGTCATGGCGGTCTCCTTTCATCGCCAACTTAACTTTTGGAAGCAACCAGAATTTTGCTGGAGCCAAATCTGGCGAATAAGGAGGATGATCAAGGACTGTGATCCCTTTTCTGGCCAAAAAGTCGCTCACGATCTTCGATTGGTGGGGTGGAGCATTGTTGTGGAGGAGCGACCAGGAATATTGCTCTCGATATTCAGGTCGAATTCGAAGAATTTTCGCTCAAAAATGATTGAGGACTCCGAGACAATAATTGGAATTGATTGTTTGACATTCTGGCAGAAATTCCTTGTGAATGATTCCTTAGGAATCGAAGAAAACGGTTAGCAGTGTCTTTACTCGACTCTTTTGTATGCGCACTTTCTTTGATTTCGGCTTCTTTGCGCTGAACCACGCTGCACTCTGCCGCTTTATGAGAGAGTCATATTGAAAAACACCATGTCTCGTCACCAGTAACGACCGATTTTGTAAATTTTGTATCACTTTGGGCCGACCGTAACATGTCTTTGCAGTGTTCCACTCTGGAATGTTTTTCATCGCCTGACAGCGTGTGTGGCACAAACCGCGCACAGACCTCCGTTTTTCCCAAATCCTTGGTCAAAATTTGATGCACAGTACTTTTTGGTATTCCCAAAAGATCCTCGATGCGTCTTGCAGAAACACATCTGTCTGATGCAAGGATTTCGGTCACTTTTTTTTTTTACATTTTCTTCAGTGCGGCTTGTTCTCGGGTTTGATGCACGTGGAGCGTCTTCAATGTCCCCCCTGCCGTCACGAAATACAGCATACCACCGAAAAATGTTCGAGAGACTCAAACAATCACAACCGTAAACACTTTTCATCATTTCGCACGCTTCTCCGGCTATTTTGCCTAACTTCAAAAAATTGATGTCGGCTCTCTGTTCAACAAGCGTCAGAACAGTACTGTTACATTCAAGGTCAGAACACATGATGCAGCGATGCTTGAGCTTTGAAATTAGGGACAACCACAGCTGAAACTTCAAGAATCTTAACACCACAACTCGCCAACAGTGAAGACGACGACTATCTTAATCTAATGCTGAGGTTAAGGATAGTGGAGCTCTACCTCCACTCCCCCACAAACCTTCGTGGCGTGGTGCTTAAATAATGAAACACAGGGACAACTTTATCTTCCCTTTACCCCTGGCCTATACTGCCTGGAAATTGGGAACCAGGATTCTTCTAACCTGTAGACATTTCACTAGAAAAAGAAAATTTAATTGTTGTAGTTACAACAGCGTTTAAAGTGTAATTATCGACTTTTTGACGTTATTCATCATCCTAATTGTTATTTGAAACGATGTCTCAGATGAGACAGAGTCCAATCTGCAAGACATCCCGATATTTTTAGAGTTATTTGTGTTTATTAACTCATTAAAGTGCAATAATTATGTACTTTTGTACAATATTAATATTAAAAAAATGTACTTTTGCCTACTGAGCTATTTCTGGTCTTCGTAAGATTCTTAGTATAAACAGCAGCTACATCTTGAAGCAACATTGGGTGACTGCTCTTTGTAATGGAGATCCACCTATGTGGCTGGAGCTGTATTTTTAAATATTATGTCGATTAATTGAAAGGTCCAGGATAAAAAGGGGTGCTTTCAGTTCTGACCAAAATCTAGTTTCTAATTTATATATATATATAAATCGACCAGTGTATTATTAGAAAAACACAACATGGCCAGATTGTTCATACTTACCATGAAAATGGAGAAATGTCCTGTTGTGGTACTAAATTCATTTGAATTTTTCAACATGTTCTCCGTTGTATTTGAGTTCCTCATTGTGGTGGTTACGAAGAATACTATCTTCCATTTCGTGACGACATGTAACCTGTTAGAGGTACATATGGCGTCATATCCCAAATAACAGTACTCATTATGATTTCTTTCTTTCCCAGATATTTGGCAAAACTTGAACCACAACTTTTCTGCACTGGAACCTTCCACTTTCCTTTCCTTTGCTGCATAAACCAAAACCGTCCACTTCCCATCGGTTTACCTTCTTTATGTCCTATAACATACCTTATTGTAGGATCGGAATATTCGGGAAAAGAAATTAACGTCAAGTCATTCGTCCCATAAAAATTAAGGCTCGTCTGTAATTGTTCTGTTTCAACTTCTTCTCTCTCCTTTCACACATAAATAATTAAGGAGAACACCTTTGTACCACGCCATTGTTGTATGGAAATATGGCAGTTGTCAGCCTGAAGAATTCACCTCAGGATTCCATGCACTTAATTGTGAGACATTTTCTAAATATATTTCCATGCATAATTACAGACAAATGTGACAACCTAGTCAGTTTACTGGGAGAAAACAATAAGACATCTGAATACAATGAGTCTGTTATATAAACTGTAGGAAAACATAAATGAATAATAAGAAAATATTCACAGAGATATTGGGTTTTCGGACTTTATCCATCGTTCTGGTTTTTAAGATAATTAAGACAAAACACGACGTTTCGGAAACTGGATCTGTTTCCTTCCTCAGGTGAGGGAAAACACCTATGCTGTTGGGTCCCTTAGAAAGAGCTAGCCTCAATCACTGGACCAACCCCGGGTGAGGTGAAATAATATGCAATAGAAATTTTAAAGGATTTTATCTCGTTTTGCTTAACAAGACTACAGCGTGTGATTTTAACACGAAATAAAAACAGTGTAGCAGTTTTTAGCACAGTTTTAGTATAATATCTATAACATAAAAACACCTGACTATGGTCGTTTGAGGCCGAAACATGTAGTGTTGAAGTGTAGAATGTAAAAGTGTTACAATTTTGGCGGAAGATAAAAAATGGACGTAATTTAAACTTTAACTTCCGAAGTCAACCAATCGATACACTTATGAATATCGTCGTCGTAGCCAAAGTACCCCGATTTGCGCATTCGGGCATTTAAGTGCCGTTAGTGGAAGCACGCACACGTCGCTAGTACAAGTGCACGCACAACACTAAATATTTATTTTGAAAAGTTGTACAAATCAGTATAATTACTTTTCTGTTATAGGTAGTTGCTTGAAGTATACTGAGTCTTCACTCCCCGCGATATGTAACCAAATCTCACCTTTGTGTGGTGCTCCTTGAAACATCTGAGAAAGCACAGTCCCAATTCACATATATTCCAGCTGCCTTTCAATTTCACCATCTTCCTAACAATGTTTCATTGCCATTCTATGACGAAATGAAACTACAATATTCAAATTCACTACGAATTCACAGAAAATTGAATGCACTGTGTACTTCAGCCACGATACAAATGTTTGGTTGCAACCATAGAAAGGGCACTATTCTCTTGTAGCTGCAACAGCAGGGCTTAGCAATGAAGTAAGTGACAAGGAATATTCCTTCCAACCTTCTTTGAAATACCATGCTTTTACTTGTCCATCCTTTGGTCAAAGACTCGAATGCCTGAAGGGTGTAACGAAGATGTGAAACTTGCCAGCAGGGAACCAAATGATCTCATTGCTTCCAGGATTTTATGGCATTAGAGAATGCGAAACTGTCAAATGTAAAAGCAGAGGAACAGAACTACTGTGTGAAGAAGCGATAAAACTACTTTTAGAGTAGGCATCAAAATTACAAAGAAAGAACTAAAAATTGAGTATAACTTTTTATCTAAACATTTTCAAATCTTACGTTACAATATGCGACAATGTGCTTTACTGATAAAAACAAAGTTAATTAAATTCATTTTAATATAAAATTTGTGTTAGATACATTTTCAAATACAATTCAAGAACCCTAACAGGAAAGGACGTTTAAATGCAGAGCAACACTGGCGGGATGTTGAAGAATCGTGATATCTGCGAGACGGGGTAACACTCGTCCCCTGTAACGCGGCCCGCGGCGACGAAACAGCAGAGGAGCTATAGGCAACACGTCCGCTGTGACGTAACAACGGACGCTGCTGCCGCTTCTAGGGTAACAAGCAACCACTTCCCACTGTGACGTAACAGCGGACTCTTCTGTTACTAAGTGGCAACGGGGAACAGTATAAGAAGCCAGCTAAGCAGTGTGTGTTGTGATTCCAGACGGGCAGCCAGAGAGCAGTGAAAGGGAAGAAACCAGTGTGCAGTGGGAGCCAGTAGAAGCCGGACAGAAGTCAGTGGAAAGCCAGCACGGAGAGTTCGACAGTTCTACAGTATATTGAAAATTGTTAATACGGGAAGGAATGACGTGAAACGAGTTGTTCAACTTTGTGTTATAGTTACGTTGAATTGTAGTTACGGCGTTGAGTAATGAAGTGACGTCGCAAGAATACACTCCTCGAGGTCTTGTTGTATGCATGTAAGAGATGGGCCATAAAACCCGGCCCCCGCACTGCGACTTTCAATAATCTATTTTTCTTTCGATGTCTTGTTTCACCAGTTGCTTCATAGTAAACGATCTCTAGAAGGACCAGGTTCTGTTACAGAAGAGAAAGGAACTCCAATAGAACTAGTGAGAGTGTAACCACTGTCTGAAAGGGCTTGGATAGAACTAATAGAAGATAAGGGATGATTTAGCTTACTCCTTAATCCTGAAGATGGAAGCAGTACATTCCCCTGAAACATTGGTGAATTTCTACAAGGCTGTATGACATTACATGTCTGAAGTAAATATTCATATGTTTCCAAATGAAAACTGTTGAACAGGATATATGCCTACACAATAAACGACAAGACACTTTTATGCTTTTTCAACATAGTGCGAGAATTTTTATACATTACTTCCTGTTTGTTGGAATAACAATTGTAAAAGTGATTTTATTCCGCAGTGCATTACATGGTAATGGTAATGAGTAGTAATGGCTGAGTGCCCTTCAGTGACCTCTCTGCACCAAGAACATAGTCTGTTAGGTACATGAATGCGCATAGCCACAGTTCTGGTGTACTTCAGGTCCGAGTAGAAACATTTTGTCAAAGTCTCAAGAGTAGGTCTGTGTGTGTATACACGCGTGCATCCATATAGAGAATTGGAGTAATAAGGTGAGTGAACCAAATTCACAGAGGATTGGATGAATACTACAACTTCATACACTTGATTAATATTGTCAAGTGGAGGGGGATGTGCGTGGAGAGAATAACGGTTTCTACATCAGAAGATTGGATCTATTTGCACTTCGGTTACAAATTCTCTTAATCCACTCGATTATAATGCTATCGCTATTCTAGACACGTTTAGTTCAACGTTGAACACGCACTAGGATTCTCCGTCTTCACTAGAAGTCTCCTGGCAACTTCGGTTACAGATTCTCTTAATCCACCCGTTTATAATGCTATCGCTATTCTAGACACATTTAGTTCAACGTTCAACACGCACTAGGATTCTCCGTCTTCACTAGAAGTCTCCTGGCAACTTCGGTTACAGATTCTCTTAATCCACTCGATTATAATGCTATCGCTATTCTAGACACATTTAGTTCAACGTTGAACACGCACTAGGAATCTCCGTCTTCACTAGAAGTCTCCTGGCAACCTCGGTTACAGATTATCTTAATCCACTCGATTATAATTCTATTGCTATTCTAGACACGTTTAGTTCAACGTTGAACACGCACTAGCATTCTCCGTCTTCACTAGAAGTCTCCTAGCAACGGATCTCAGCACAGAAAGTAGCATTTCAAAATACTAGGAAGTCTTATTATTTCGTCTTTACTCTCTACTCCTCCGTCCTAATCTGTACTGAAATAATCTTCACAATTCTCTAAGGACATACTCCATTCCTGTCTTAGTACTCTCAACTGCATTGCAATCACTGCACTTATCTAAGTAAAAGTCAAAGTTACAGTACAACCGATTGGTAGTTGGCCAGTCTGTCTTGGAATAAAGCATCCATCTGGGGCTTATGACCAGATATTTACTACCGTCAAACAGTTGTAGGCTTGTTGATGCGAAGTGCTCTCTCTGACAAGTGGACGGGTCTGCCGGTTGCCAGAGTCACAGTCAGCAGTAATGAATTTGTTGTCAGTATGTACAGTTTACATTTTACATGTTATTAAATGTATGCATATACAATATACTACTCTGTCCAAAATGTATCCGACCTTGGGCACGGAAAACAACGTTCTGTTTCTTGGTACTTACAATACCTAATCCCCTTCAAAGTAGGCCCCTTGTGTCTCCACACACTTAGCCCAGCGGTCCTTCCATCGCTGGAAGCAATTCTGGAAGGCTTCTTTTGGAATGGCGTACAGCTGCGCCGTCGCGTTCTGCATGATGTCCTTGAGGCTGTCAAAACGAGAGGCTTTTAGCCGTGTCTTCAAACTCGGGACAGACAGAAATCACAAGGAGCCATGTCAGGAGAGTGGGGAGCCTGGCGAACCTTCGGAATGCCGTGCTTAGCCAGGAAACAATATTATATTTAAGCATCCTGTTGCACTCTACACGATAAATGGTACAAACTCCGTCCCAAGTGCAAACAATATATATTATATGTCTTTGATCTTGTTCTCTTCTACACTACATATTTCGGCCTCTAACGGCCATCATCAGGCGTATACTCTTACGTTGCTGCCACACTGAACCCAGTCTAAAATTTAACATTTAAGAAACACGTTGTTATTTTCTTCGTTATTATCAACATCTACCTCGTTGATATCTGTCTTGTACGTATATTGACAGCACACGTAGTAAAGACAAGCAGCGGCACGCACACATGAAGACTACACAGAATAACACCTGTACAGTGTGGAAACAAGAACTAGCCGCTGCAGCACTTTAGACGTAGGGCGAGTAACCCTGACAATTTTAATTTTTAAATTTAAAATTTAGAGAAAATTTTAAAGGATTTTAAAATTATAACTAAAGATTTTATAGTGATACTACAGGAAAACCAAAATTGACGTGTGCAAAATAATCTACATACCAGACAGATATCAACGAGGTAGATGTTGATAATAACGAAGAAAATAGCAATGTGTTTTTTAAATGTTAAATTTTAGACTGGGTTCAGTGTGGCAGCAACGTAAGAGTATACTTGTGCACCTGATGATGGCCGTTAGAGGCCGAAACATGTAGTGTAGAAGAGAACAAGATCAAAGACATATAATATATATTGTTTGCACTTGGGACGGAGTTTGTATCATTTATTAGCCAGGAAACTCTGGATCAGGTTTGATAAATGAGCTGAGACGTCATGATGCAGCTGCCAGTTGCGCGCATCCCACAGCTCCAGTCTCTTTCGCCGAACTGCATCACAAAGATGGCGGAGGACTTCTTGGTAGTATTTCTTATTGGCAATTTGGCCTAGTGTTGCGTACTCATGATGCACAACTTCCCAGAAATCGAAAAAAAAAACAGTCAGTATCACCTGCACATTGCTACGAACCTGTAATGTTTTTTTTTAACCTCGGGGATGTTTGACGCTTCCATTGTGACGCCTGCACCTTGGTTTCCGTGTCATATCCCTAGGCCCACGACTCGTCACCAATGATACAGTCTTCAGGAACTGAGGATCCCTGTTGGCGCACTCAAGCATGTCCTGCCTGATCTCAAGACGAAGTTGTTGCTGCTCCGGCGAAAGCAGCTTGGGAAGAAATTTTGCCGCCACCCTTCGCATGCCCAAATCCTCAGTTAAAATTGTGTTTGCGGAACATTGCTGATCCCAACCTCATCAGCAACTCCCCGGATTGTCAAATGACTGTCCTCCAAGATCAGTGTCCACACTTTTCAATGACATCAGCATTTCGGTTCGTTGAGGGTCTCCCGGGAAAGCTGGTCACTGTCCGCCGACATACGGCCATTTTTAAAGCGGTTGAACAACTCTTTAATTTAAGTGACGCATCATCGCTGAAATCCTGCTGAATTTAGCGGATTGTTTCCGCTTGGGTATCTCCAAGATTCTGAAAAAACTTGATGCAGTATCGTTGCTCCAAGAGTTGTGTCATCTTGAGCGAAACGAGAATGCGACGAAAGTTTCACACCCCTTCACTGCCTGGTAGACACAGACGCATCCGGCGGTGTTGCGAGTCAGCAAAATCACACATGCGCATGAAAGTCTCTTCAACCACTACGCTCAGTTTCACCACCGCTTTGGCCATTACTTACAGCGACAAGAAATAAAGTTGGATACTTTTTGGACAGCGGTGTATACAGGGCCTCTCTCAGTCCAGGCTCAGTACGGCAGATCATGCCCTGTCTATAGTAGCTTCTGCTACAACAGTAATCTATAGTCACATCGACAGGCCTATGCTTGACCGTCGCCAAGTTTAAGCCTTTTATATTTCCTGTGTCGGGGTTCGACTTGTCGAATGTTGCGAACATTTGCATTTTCAAGATTTTGTATGACCAGCTTGTTTTCTGCATTATTTTGTTATTGAATCATATATGTGCGGAAGTTTGAAAGCCATATGCAAATCACGAATCTGTGCACGCCTTGGAAAATTGTCACTGGTGCGGAGGATATTATTTTGCAGGCGCTGCAATTTAAGATGGTGATTATCTGCCGCAAAATTCCCAGGCGGGCAAGCAGAAGTCATTATACTCCTAAGAAACGCTTTGTGGAGGGTCAATTTAATGTTAGTGTTTAATCACTCACTTTTCAGTAGGGATTATATTCTAATAAATGTCCTGAAGGCCATGACTTCGATTATTTCTATGTGTAATTTCCAAGTAAAGATTACACCGAGATATTTTACACTATTTACAGATGGAATATTTCGTCCATTTAGTGTAAGATGCAACTCAGGTGGTCGATAACTGCGAGGAAAGTACATTCTCAGTGGCTTGTCTTTATTTATTTTAATATTTTAGCTCTCAGACCTTGTCTGCATTGAGCTGAGACCACGCTGGAGTTTTCTGACAAAAAACGCTCTTTTCGATCTGTCTTGTACGGACAAGTAACGTCGGCGAAGAAGTCTAGGTAAACACCAGGTGTTTTTTTTTGGGGGGGGGCATCAATTATACACAAACAAGAACTCCGTGCTTTTAGTCCGCAGGTGAACTATACCGACCGAGCAACCACCGCTTGTCAGCAAATTTAGTACAGACGGTATCGCGTGGTCAGCGCAAAGAATCCCCACGGCCCTTAATTTCGGATTTCTAGACCGGAGCCGCTATTTCCCTGAAATAGCTCCCCAGTTATCCTCATGAGGTTGAGTGAATCCCGTTGCAGACCCCGTTCATTGTTTTCGTCACATAAGTCAGGGAGTGTGAACTGATTACACAGGTCTGCAAAAATAATTTTTTTTCAGCTGCATGGAATATTTTTAGTAAACTTTATGTTTTCTAGGATGCTGAATCCAAAAATGACCTCAATTTTCCCCTATCACGTACGTTTTTTTTTTTTTGGAAAATAATAGGGATTTACAATAAAAAATCATAACAACGATGAAAAAACTCACTAATTTTATTACACCGAACTAAACATATTATTTCTCATAATTAAACAATTCCTTCACGATATATTTAACATTCTGTGTTCAGTCTTTTTGCCTGTGAAACCTTTTCTTCTTCTCTTTGATGCTTCTCCGAACGCGCTTTCGCTTTCCATTTTCCGTTTCCCGCTTGATCACCCAGCAGCAGTCAGCTGGCCAATTCGCATTCCATCTTCCTTGGTAGCTTCTTTCGATATGACGGACATCCTGGTGAAATCGTTCACCCTGCTCTTCACTATAGGCTCCCAAGTTTTCGGGAAAACAGTCGCCATGGGAGTGTAAGAAGCGAACTTTTAAGCTCATCTTGCAGCCTTGAGCTTTATATGCAGCCAACATGCGTTGTACATTGGTTTTGTAGAGAGGGTCTTTAGTGTTCCCCAAAAACTTGTGCACTACGTCTTTGAAGGAGTCCCATGCTTCTTTTTCTTTTTCTCCCATTTCCGTCTTTGGAGAAAAACTGAGTGAATTCCTTCTCTCGGTGCCTGTACCACGAGAATGATGTTCCAGGTGACAGCAAGTTTTTATTTTTTAGTCTTGACCCTAGCAATTCGGCTGCATCTTTGGAAAGGCCTAAATCTCTAACTAAGTCATTGAGCTCACTCTGAGAAAAAGGTTGGGGTCCCTCATCAACAGAAAAATCTGAGCTGGATTCATCCTGGGTTGGTAATATAGTTCTGTCCTCCGAATCACTCTTTATATCATCCAAACTGAAAGGTGGGAAGGGAACTGGTATTTCAGAGCTATGAGGCACTGGACGAATAGCTGAATTAAGGTATGGGTAAGATATTTTCTTTTTACTTTTTGTATTAAAACCTTTCACATCTACCGAACAGAAATAACAATCACTCGTGTCGTTTTGCTGTTCACGCCACATCACAGGAATGCCAAAACGAAATGAGTATTTCTTACCCTTAAACCACAAACGAAGATCTTCCTCGCACCTTCTGTACACCTTGTGAGGAGCCCAAGGTTTGTCTTGATCCCCAAGTTTCAATTTGAAATAAGCAAAATACAATTTCTTCACAAAATCACTTATGTTTCTTTGTTGACTTTTAACTATGTATTCACCACAAATAAAACAAAAGTTGTCCGGAGAAATAACACAACCTCTTTGAGCCATAATACAGAGCTAAAACACAAGCACAGTCACGTTTGAATGCAGGATGTAAACTGAGTGGCTTATACATCAACCAAGATCCTGAACTTATTTAGCATGTTGAGACATGATCAAATCTGACAGCAGGCTTGTTTATACTCATTCCTATTGCCCCAAAGAACATGTCCAAACATGCTCAACCGAGCTAGTAAGATTCCTCACCTTTCGCTACAAACAAAGTAAACGTGTTGGGACATGATCGCCTGAGCTTCTCACGCCGCCAAACCCAACCTACCAACCCCTTCCAATGCCCTCCCCAATCCCACCCATTTTCTATTTGTATTATTGTTTAGATCCACTCTTATAAATATTATTTTAAAGTAAGCAATAATTATTGGATATGGTTTTTAGAATCAACAATAGGATAACAGATTTCATGCTGAAGAGAAATTTCACGCAAAATTAAACAAATAATATGAGTTTTGCAAACAAAAAATTGACGTGATGGATTTCTTTTTACTATTATTTCCGGTTTTAGTGAGTAAAAATCTATAAGAAACAGTAAAAATATCCTATGCAGTTTTTTGGTTGCAGACCTGTGTTATCCAAGTAGTAAGCAAATGCTTTGGCTTTCTCGAATTGATGAAATTTAAGACATGAAGGACCATGAATAGCAGTTTGTGCCCTTGGTCCATTCTTCTGTAGGAGGGATTTCGCAATGGGCCAAATAGCCCGAGGTGTGACTTCAGTGTTAGCTATTTTTATTTCCCGCCGTTCAAGTGCCTTTTTACGGATCATTAGTCTGATTTATTTCGTGACCCAAGCAACTGCCCTTTTACACGCTGGATCCCTGGTTTTTTGCCGCAGTTTCCTTAGCCTCCGTTTCTGTTTCAATTTCCGATCCAGAACAGAAATTCATTGATTATGTACGAAAGTGTAAGTTTACTGGTCGCCAGCCTATATGTTGAAGCAACAGAAGCTGTAAAGACGCGCGCTGCTTTATCGACTTACACCTCTCAGCTAATTTTATTTCTGGGTTCTATTATTTACGAGCCAGAGTCATGTTGGATGTCACAGTGGAGGTAAACATTTCTATTCTTGTAAGGAATAAAACCCCAGTCTTTTAGTTTGTAGGCAACCACAATACTGGTTTAAATAATCCCCCTCCATTCTGAGATTTAAATCTTTCCCCTTCTTTTCTTTGTTTCAGAACTACCATTCAAATATATTGATTTGATATTTTAACTCGCATTTTATCATATCTTATTCCATTGATCATTTAGATCAAACAAAAGCGTTCATAATATTTTAAATATTTCTTTCAGGAAGACGAACATGGCAACTATACCTGAATTCTTCCAGGCTAAAAATATATTTGTTACTGGAGGAACTGGCTTCATAGGGAAAGTGTTGTTGGAAAAGATACTTCGCTCCTGTCCTGATGTGGGCAACATTTATATACTGTTACGATCAAAGAGAGGGAAAGATCTCAAAGAAAGGCTCACGGATTTAACAAACTTACCGGTAACATATCACATCAGAATATTGTTTGGAAGTGGAATTCGGAACGCTGACTTCTGTAGTTGAATACAGAGTTGTTTTTCTTGGATGCTTAACATATTAAAGAATGAAGGTCTTAAATAATATTTAATAATTTATTTCATAATTTCAGGAGAACGCACAGCACCTCTATTACAAACGAAGTTATTTAATCATGTTTAGGGAAACATCATTCTCATTGTAACCTTCTTCTGGACCGTGGCCTATTGCAGGTTCAAGGCTCCCATTCATCTCCCATTTGTTTCCCCACAAATACGTATTTCTGTTAAGTAAATAATTGCCAGATATAATATTCAGAATATCAATATATTCACTTCTTTGAATATAATGCAAAGGTATTAATTTTATACCAATTACTCAGTGACTGTTTATAAATAATACGGTTTAAACAAATCTTAAGCAATATGGTGTGAAATATCCCATGTTTGTGTATAATAAAACAAAGAAAGAAAACAAACTCCGTGGTTTTAGTCCGCAAGCGAACTCTACCGACCGACCTACGTATCGCCGTTTGTCGGCGAAGTTAGTACCAACATTAGCACACAGGGGATGTCGAGTGTTCGCGCAACGATACCCCAAACAAACCAAACAAAACTCAGTGGTTTAAGCATGAAAGCGAACTTATACCGATCGAATAAACACACTACTTCTCAGAAAATATGGTAACGGGCGGAATCGAACCCGGACCTCTGGATCTGTAGCCAGGGATCTGACCAGTAGACCACAGAGGTGGTCCAGGTTTGGGGGTGAAGTTTATCTTTTTGCTGTAACAGGAATGAAATTTGGGGTCTGGGAGAAAGAGCAAATTCTTCAACAGCTAAATAACTACTATCCCACGCCAGGGAATTATGCAACAGTGAGCTCTTCACTCATTACATGTAATTATCTCAATGGAAGAGAATCTTTTTTGAGAAGCTAATAGTTGGCTAGTTAAAATTTTTTGATATTTCAAGGGATTTTGAGGTTTATATCCAAGTCTGCAACATCCTGCTGCCAGTCCCTGCACAGTTCTCCCCCAAATCCTATTTCTTTAATCTCCATTTTAATGCTATATTGAAACTTTCATGTAGAAATGCCTAGTGTTCTCTTTCCTTCAGATTTCCTAGCACAATTCTGTATGCATTTCTCTCTTCTTCTACCTGTGCCATATGCCCCACACAGGCACACACCTCATTCTCATTATTTTGATCATCCTGATAATATCTGTCAACGAATGTTAAGTATGAAGCTTTAATTATGAACTTTTCTCTGGATTCCTGTTACTACCTCGGTCTTAAGAATAAATACTTTTCTCAGCACCTTGTCCACTGTATATTCTTCCCTCGAAGTTGAAGACAAACTTAATGTCCATATATTTATCGTCCGTCAATATTGCAACACTTGTTTATTCTCTATTTATTTTTTTTTTTTAGTTTAACATTATACACTTTGGCACTACATGGTTCGGTCCCAAACGACCATCTTCAGGAGATTAATTTTGCTTTCTAATTGTTTGATATTATTATTATGTTATGTTTATTTACTTTGTACTCACATCCCCTGATTTGCGCGTTTCCTCCACAGCTTGTGGTGTTGTCATTACTATTGCCGATGCGGTGTATTTGTCCCTGTATTTATATGCCCTGGTTGTGAGGAGTGGGGAGAAAATGGGGGACGGAATAGTGTTATGAATTGTATGTAAGAACATAAAGCTATCCCTGTAACAGGCCATGAAGGATTATGAGACGTTCGGGGTCCCACATTATCTAGACAATCGGCTCAAAGATGGCCGTCCGCGCTTTACTCCCCAGGAATAGTATTTAATTAATTCCTGATATTCATTTCTGTTGGAGGCTGAGTCAACCCTAGGAAGGACTAGGTCAACAGAAAAAATCCTATTACCTCATGGGGACTTGGAACCTGTGACCTTCAGACTTGTAACATAGTGCCTCAACCAACTAAGATACCGCGTGCCCCCGTAATTTTGTATAGTATTTCAAGTACAGGGTTGTGTGTGTGTCGATGTTGGTGTAATTCATATGTAAATCTTTTTTACTAGTTTTGTAAATATGGTATTTCTAAAGTATACTTAAATATTTTATTTTTCTCCCCGTTGTTATGATTTCCATGGTGTCTACTATTTTGCTGTATGTGTATCCGGTGTTGAATATATGACTTGAATATCCTGAGTTATTATTGTTACACTGATGTCGCGAATGTGTTCTTTATATCAGGTTTTGATTTTTCTTCCTGTTTGTCCGACTATTTTAATGGGCAATCTAAACTTTTCATTTGATGATTTCCACTTCTCTTATATTTAACTATTTGTGGCTGTGGCTATTTATATTGTGTTCCGCGTAATTTTATTTTTTTGTCTCGCAGAAGATTTGTGATTGCTCTTACTTCCTAACCGCTGTACATGAAGGCGACCCAATTTCTTTTTGTTGCTGCGAGTATGCAGTGTATTTTGTTTTAGTATTGTCTGTGGTGGTGTGTTGCCTTAACCTTGAAAAGAGAACTACGGCGTGTGATTGTAACACGGACTAACAGAGTGTAGCAGTTTTAACATAAATTAAAATAATTTTTGTAACATATCAAGACACCTGAAGATGGCCATTTGGGGCCGAAACATGTAGTGCCAAGGTGTATAATTGTAACCGCTCCCTTCCTTTGTGCCCTTTTCGTTGTGCGCCACTCCACCACCGCTCACTTCTTTGGGTTCTTTACTTTAATCAGTAGAGCTGGGTTCCTCTCCCAGG
>NW_019721526.1:1086874-1088605 GCF_002891405.2 Cryptotermes secundus
AATGCTAAATACTAAAATTAGTTAGTGGTACAATCAAGTACATAGGTACACAAACATTGGTAAATTTCTGTCTCTCTGTTCATACACTTCTATGCTTTTATCACTGTAATTTCACTGCACAACACTGCACTTTTTAACGTATTTCTTCACTTGCTTCGCCCTTGGCTGCTTATCATTTCTGCCTAGATTGTTACCTGGCCACCGCTAAGAGACCAATTTACACCTTTTATTTAAAGTTAATCCTGTGCCCGTCCTTTTAACTGGACGTAAACTTAATATCCTACCTTCTCTTTCTCTCCCTCTCTCTCTGTCTGTTTTTCTCTCTTTTTTTTTATGTTCCCTTTCAGGTCTGGTTTAGTGACCTTTCTTTCAGTTTAGGCTGAATTCTGACCTGCATTCTTTTCCCCTAGTTTCTCTACACTCTTTCAGTTTCACTCCCTTACAATAAAGCTTTACTTAGACTAACTTGTTTACAATGTTGATATACAATCACTCACTCATTCACACAGGCGCTCTGTCCTTAGTTATTCTGTTAGTGCAATGCCTTCTCACTCTTTCAAATTTTAATTTGTTAGTGGGTAACTGAATCCTCTGCTTGCGATTACAGTTTGCTTACTTTCATCCAAGAAATCCCCAAATTTCTAGTTAAGTGTTACACAATTTTTTTTTTCGCGAACTCTACTTTCTTCAATCGACATTCAAGAGTTTGTCTAGACATTTGTTGACTGCCTCTCGTCAAGTCTGCCAATAACTATCCAGATGAACCAGATGTTCTCCCTAGGACCTTGGGTGCAACAGAATGACTTCTATGTAGAAAACAACATATCCCTCGGTTCCACCACCTAATGCTAATTTCAGTGCTCGGATAAAAGCCGGCAAGGAATTCCTAAAACCGTATGGGACTCTCTTAAACTGGTAAACTGTGGAGTCGAATAAGAAAGCAGTGTACTTCCTTGAATCCTTATCTAATTCTACCTGAAGATAGGCGGAGCTGAGATCTAGTGACGTCATATATCTGGCGCCGTCGAATTTCTGCAACAACTCATGCAATGGAGGCGTACGTTCTCTATCTGGCACTGTATTCTGGTTGATTTTTCGGGCGTCTAGACAAATTCTAATCTTCTTCCCTTCTCGCTGAACTATGGTCAGAGGGTTTAAGAAGGGTGAGCTACTAGCTTCCAAGATGCCGTCCTTTAACATCTGCTCTATTTGCAGTCTGACTGCTGGTCTCAGGGCAAAGGCAATGGGTCTGTTGTACCCAACTATAGGCCTGTCAGCTTCCACTTGAAATTTGTAGCTAAATAAATTACAAACTCCGGGTTTAGACGTGAAGCTGCCTATATACTTTACTAATACCTTATATAATTCCTTTTTCTGTATGATATTAATGTTAGCAACCTGCTCTATCAAGGCGGATAAGTCGGGCTTCAGCAGCGACCTCGGGTCAGAAAAATCCTGTTCGGGAGTAGGTACGTGGATTCGGGTTGGCGGTTCACTCTCCACACGACTTAGCAGTAACTCTTTATTTCGGGCGGCGTCCTTATGATAACAGCCATCACAGCGGCTTTCTGCTTCTGCAGTTGTATATCGATTCTGACTCATCTCATTACAACAAATTCGGTCGCTCTCGGCGCCGTTAATCAGGGTACTACTGCCCTCTTTCTCATTAAAACTACTACAAAATTCTTCAACATTAATCGGACCGCTCGCGCCCCTTTCCCTCTCTGAGCT